>NC_056523.1:119023271-119261934 GCF_019175285.1 Sceloporus undulatus | reverse complement strand
CGACATAGGCCAAACAAGAAAGAGGAGGAAATAGCACTATATGTCAGAGTATTTACACCAGTGAAGGACCCAGGACATCAATCATGGAAGCCAGGTGGAGAGCATCTGTGGTAAAATTAAAAGGGGAGGGAAACAACAAGGATGTTACGGTGGGAGTCTCTACAGACCCCTGGTCAGATAGAGGAATTGGATGATGCCTTTCTAGCACAGATGATCACACATTCAGAAAGGAGGATGTAGTAGTGATGGGCGACTTCAACTATCCTGATATTTGCTGGAATTCAAACTCAGCCAAATCCTCAGGTTCTTGCAAATTCCTGACTTGCCATGGAAACAGTTTCATTGTCCAAAAGGTGGAAGAGGCAACAGGGGATCATCTATTTCAGATCTGATCCTAACCAACAGGATACTTGGTTAATGGGGGTGAGTGGTGGTATCATAAGGTGTATGGGACCATGTTCTCCTGGAGTTTGTTATACAGTGGAAAGGAGGAGCCAGACTAGTCAGCACACATTCTGATTTTAGGGAGCTGATTTAGTAACTTAGAGATACTGGGGTGATCCCATGGTCAGGAATACTAAAGTAAGGGAGTTCAAGATGGTGGGACTTTCTCAAAAGAGAGATACTGAGGCACAATTTCAAACAGTTCCAATTAGAAGGAAATGGGAGATGTCTCAAGAAACCAGGATGGATGACTAAGGAACTTTCAACTGAGATAAGTTTTAATATGTATAAGAAATGGAAAAAAGGGGAAATCACCAAAGGGAATTCAAACAAATAGCAAGCAATGTAAGGGTAAAGTCAAAAATCTAAAGCGCAGAATGAACTCAGGCTTGCTAGAGAGGTTAAAAACAATAAAAGGCTTTTTGGACATGTCTCGCGCAAAAGGTAGAAGAGGAAACGGTAGGGCCATGCATGGAGAAGATGGCAAAGCTAACCGAGACAGAGAAAAGGCAGAATTACTCAACACCTTTGTTGCCTCAGTCTTCTCAGAAAAAGGAAAAGAGTACTCAACCTGGGATATGGAGCAGAGGACAGAATAGGGAATTCAGCACAGGATAAGTAAAGAGATGTAGAGGAATACCTTGTTAATCTAAATGAATTTAAGTCTCTAGGATCAGTGACTACATCCAAGGGTATTAAAAGAACTAGCAATGTAACATTGGAACCATTGGCAATAATCTTTGAAAACTCCTGGAAACAGGAGAAGTTCCAACAGACTGGGGAGGGCCAAACGTTGTCCCCATCTTGAAACATGGAAAAAAAGAGGATCCAACACATTATCGTCCATTAGTCTGACATCAATACCAGGAAAGATTCTGGAGCAGATCATTAAACAGGAGTCTGTGAACATCAAGAAGCAATGCTATAATCACAAAAAGTCAACATGGGTTTCAGAGAAAGAAGTCATGCCAGACAAACCTGATCTCTTTCTTTGATAAAATTACCAGCTTGGTAGATGAAGGGAATGCTGTGGATATTATATCTTGATTTCAGTAAGGCCTTTGACAAAGTTCCCCATGACATTCTAGCAAACAAGCTTGTAAAATGTGGCTAGACAAGGCAACTGTTCCTTGGATTGTAATGGTTGACTGACTGAAGCCAAAGAGTGCTCAACAATAGCTCCTTTTCATCCTGGAGAGAGTGACCAGTGGGGTCCCCTAGGGCTCTGTCCAGGGCCCAGTGCTGTTAACACTTTATCAATGATGTGGAGGACAAAACTGGGCATACTTATCAAATTTGCAGATGACACAAAACTAGGGGGAGTAGCTAATACCCCAGGGACAGGATCCAAATTCAAGATGACCTGAATAGACTAGAAAGCTGGGCCAAAGCTAACAAAAAATGAATTCAACACGGGAGAAATGTAAGGTACTGCACTTAGGGCGGAAAAATGAAAATGCAGAGATTGGATGGGGGACACCTGGCTGAATGAAACTACATGTGAACGGGTCTGGGAGTCCAAGTAGACCACAAGTTGAACATGAGTCAACAGTGCAACGCAGCAGCTAAAAAGAAACATTGCATTTTAGGCTGCATCAATAAAAGTATAGTGTCTAGATCAGGAAGCAATAGTGCCACTATATTCTGCTCTGGTCAGACTCCACCTGGAATATTGTGTTCAGTTCTGGGCACCACAATTTAAAAAGGATGTGGAGGAAACTGGAGCATGTCCAAAGGAGACGATAAAATGTGGAGGGTCTGGAAGCCATGCCCTACGAGGAACGACTTAAGGCGCTGGGATGTTTAGCCTCGAGAAGAGAAGGTTAAGAGGTGATATGATAGCCCTGTTTAATATGTGAAGGGATGTCATATTGAGGAGGGATGTTTCTGCTGCTCCAGAGACTAGAACCCGGAACGATGGATGAGCTACAACAAAAGAATTCCTCCTCAACATTAGGAGGAACCCTCTGACAGTAAGGGTTGGCTGACGTGGAACACACTCCTTGGAGTGTAGTGGATCTCCCTCCTTAGAGGTCTTTAAACAGAGGCTGGATGGCCATCTGTCAGGGATGCTTTGATTTGGATTTCCTGCCTGGCAGGGGGTTGGACTGGATGACCCTTGTGGTCTCTTCCAACTCTATGATTCTATGATTCTATGATTCTAAGCTCTAATTATTACTGTGCATCCTTTCCCAGTTCATCCACTGATGAAGGAATGTGATAGTGTATTCTACATATGTCTACTTAAAAGAAATTCCCTGAGTTCAATTGGCAATAGTTACAGTTCCGTGTGTGCAAAATGCAAGCCTGAACCTGGGTATCCGACAGATATTCTGGGAAGGTCACATTTGATGACCTCTAAGGCAAGATTGAATTTTATTGTGAGTTGGCAGAGCCAGAAGTATTTTTGGCCCTGCACTCTTCACAAGATCCTTTTGGATTTCTTGTTGAACCCCCTTCTCACCCCCATATAGTGTGAACTATGCTGGTCACTTGGGACCCGATAGGAATTTTCTTCCCTTTATGTGGTGTGTGTGTGTGTGTTTGCGTGCATGTGTACGCAGTGGCTCAGTGGTTAAGATGACGATTCTGACAATCAGAAGACCAGAAGGTTGGCAATTTGAGGCCTGAGTGCCACATGATGGGATGAACTCCTGTCAGTGTCCCAGCTTCTGCCAACTAGCAGTTTGAAAGCATGCAAATGCAAGTAGATAAATAGGTACCACTTTGGTGGGGAAGGTAACAGTGTTTGGTTCAGTCATGCTGGCCACTGACTACCAGAGTCATCTTCGGACAATGCTGGTTCTTCAGCTTAGTAACAGAGATGGCACCACCCCCTACAGTCAGTTACGACTAGCAGTCATGTCAAGGGACTACTTACCTACGCGTGTGTGTGTGTGTGTGAGAGAGAGAGAGAGAGAGAGAGACCCTACCCAAACTGTATCTGGGGACACTGTTGATTAGTTAGGTTGTGTTTGAAAATGATGAAATGAAATGAAATAAGTTTATTCGGTCATGGCCCGCACAAAACAATACATACAGTTCATATTATACATGTCCAAAAACAAAACAAAACAATGCAGCATACAATACATACAAAGGAATACAGCTTGGAGGGTCTAAGTACTGGAATAAGTAACATTGTACATCAAGTTGTAAAAAATAGGATGTTGTTGACAGGCTATGGGGCGGGGATATCAGAGTTCAGTGTACACTTGACATGCTTTTGGTGAAAGGTTGGCTTCTGAGCCAGCTCCACGGCTTGAGGGTCTGCGACAGAAAAAGAGCTTCCCTTGTGGCTGATTGGAGGGGGGTTGCCCTCTCCTATAAAATCTATGGATTTGAGAGAAGTGCCCTTGGTTTGCCTTCCATTAAATGGTCAGCCAGGAGGAAACCCATGATACTGGATTTCAACCAGGTCAAAGGAAGGCTGGCCTCACACTGGATCTGTGTCAAGTTGCTCCCCTCCACATCTCTGATTACCAGATTCAGCTCATCAAGTAAGTTCTTAGGTCAAACAAGATGTTTAAAAAACATATGAAAACAGGAAAATGTGGAAGATGATAATGTTGGGTCAGATATAATTTTGAGCTCAGGGTGGTGTGTAGTAATTGAGCACTGGACTAGAACACTGAGAGGACCAAGGTTTGAATCCTGGCACAGCCATGGAAACGCCCTGGCTAACTTGGGCAGGTCACTGTCACTGCCTCAGATGATGGCAATGGCAACCTCCTCTGAGAAAACATGCCCCCTCCAAAAAAAAAACCAACCTATGATAGGATGTGATTGTGATAGGGTTCCTATTAGTCAGATGACTTTAAGGCAAACAGCAAACAACAACAACAACAACAGCAGCAGCACTGTCCTGTTCATCAAAGGCTAAGCTCCACACTAAGTTAAAAGTATAGACTGTGTAGCTGAAAACTTTCTCTTTCCTTTACAGAAGTAAACATGAAGCCTCTTAATCTGGTTCAGGTCATCCGACAGAGGCATGGAAGATTTACAATTTCCCTATAATTTTCCCCTCAAATTATTCTCTTCCTAATAAAGGACTGAAAATGAGCTGGAATCACTACTGGCCATATTTAACAAAGCTTATTTTAAATAATGAAAGTTTAGGTTAACATTACATTAACATCAAGAAAGGAAACCCTCTAAGAGTACATAGTGGACTGACTACCGAGGAGAGTAGTATTGATGTACTGTATGATGCATTACAATTAAGTTTAAACATTCAAGACACCGTTCCCTTTGAAACAGGGAAAATTCATATAACATTAAAGGAGATTGTATGATTTATTAAGTTCTCAGACATCTAGAGGTTTATGGCTATGGGTGCAGATTTTGAAATCTCAGTGACACTGTATTAGTTTGTGGGAAAGCCTTGCTTCTCTGTGGTGGTTCTTATAAACAGCATGTTTACCTGCCACATGGAATTGCCCAGTCCAAGCTTTTCTCAGATTTGTGTTGTTTGCAAAGATTTCTGAGCTTCATGACAAGTGTGCTATAGGTGAGGCCGAGCTTGGTCACTGAACATTTACTGTGAGGCTTTTGCATTTCCTGGGTGTTTCAGTGTTTCTGTATACTTCCTGTTAATAACCTATCCTGCAACAAAAAGAAAAAAAGAAAGAGAGAGAGAGAGAGAGGAGATATGATTTTGTCTTGCCTTGCCTTTGCAGCCTTCATGTCTCTGATGTTTTGTCAGCATCAATAGCTGGTTCTTGCAGCATTACTTTTTGTGAACCACTGTAGCTGGCTGTGCAGCCTATGTATTTTGTACCTCTCTTTTATCCCCTGTGCTTTCTTTGAAAATGTCCTGAGTGTATTTCTCTGCATGACTCTAAAGGCTTCTTAACTGGGTGTTGACAATGTCACACCAGTCTGTATCATAACTTCTTCATTTTTATCTGGCAGTGTTGCCTATCTGAATGTGAGAATGCACTCACAGCTAAAGCATCATTACTGGTTCCAATTTTATATTAATAGAATCTTCTGTCTTCTAAGTAATTTCCTCATGTAGTCTAGCATTCCTTACCTACATACATCAAATTGCATGTTGGGAAGGCTTTGTATAATAGGATTGTCTCTGACTATTTTTTATCAGTTGTGGAAGGGGTCGGACCCATTCTGTAATATGTATTGTATATGCAAGTGGGAAAATGTTGGAACTCCATATTTATGTAAGAGTGTTGTGGGGAATTAAATTGTCAAAGGGTGCATGCATCTATTCTTGGCACATTCATACACTCAAAGGAGTGGACACAAGGTGAGGAAGAGAAAATCCATTGAAAGCTGAAGTTAAATGGACCCTAATAGTTACTGTTTATTGTATGTAGGATCTCTCTGCAGGTGGTCTCTCTGTAAAAGTTAGTTCTGGTCCAGTCTTATAGCAGATGTTCAGGAAACCATGGAAATTACTGAACAAACAGAGGAGATAGACGGAGAGAGCGAGAGAGAGGAGAGAGACGAGAGAGAGAGCGAGAGAGCGGATGGTTTTGTCTTGCCTTTCTCAGGAGGGGTCCTCTGCAAAAATGGGATTTAAAGTGAACCCCCACACACACGCAAAAGAGGATTTGTTATCAGATGACATCCCGGTTAACCCAACATTAACAGACGAAAGTAGAAAAGACACAGAAAAGTGCAGTGATTTTGGACAACCATCACTGTTAAAGTGGATTAATGTGACATTAACCCAGCAAGAAAGAAGACAAAACGTGATTCTTTTTACTTCTGGAAAAATCCAAAAAAAATAAAAAGAATACATTTTGTTGACTTTTGAGTTGGTTTAATGTTGCTTTAACAACAATGTGTCTGAAAATTAATCACACTTTTGCATGTCTTCTTAGGGATTTTTAGGTTTTAAGTCCCGTTTCTGCACAGGATGCCTCCGTGTGATAAACTCGTGTTTCTTTCAAAGATAGCAATGAGTAATTTCAGAAATTTTCTTCTTGCTGTGAGAGTCTTTAAAACCGCAGTCGTTTCAAATATTATTACCATTTGGGATTCATCTGTGTTAACATTTCATATTTTGTGAATTTTCTTTACATATAAAATCGCATTTTGTGTATAGAAAACAATATTTCAATATAGAAATATGAATTCATGCACAGAGGAAAATACTCTTTTCAACACAAACAGCCACATGAAATTTGTACAGAATAGTCCCAATATGGTTTTTGTTTTGTTTTTTTACCATTTTGAAATATTTTGAAATAATATTTTTCCTCCCTAGCCGAGAGTGTTATGTGGTTCCAACGCATCCGCCATCCCTCCTCAAAACTACACCTCACAATCTGATCTAAAAACACCTCTGGGTTGAGATACTCTATTTCATGCTGTCTGTCTAGGCTTTATCTGAGTGTGGCATGTGGGAAAGCAAGAAAGCTGCAAATGCTGGGCTGTATAGTGTACAATGAAACCAGAGGACACTAGCATGCACAGTCCTCCGCTCCTGATTACTAAGGCGAGAACTCTGTATCTGAGGACACTTCTTTGTCTATTCCCCCTTTCTCTCTAAAAATAAAAAAATAAAAAGAGGGGGGTAAGAGAGGCATAGTCATGAGGAGGTAGCAATGTAATCCTCCTCTCCACATGTTCTTTCCAACCATGTGGTAAGCTTTTGTCGCTTCAGGTGTGTACTAGGGGATGGATTATTAATCCAGTCAGTTTAATTTTGCAGTTCTCTTTGTTTCCCATCACTATGTTCATTTTCTGCATGAGCCAGTAATCTCTCTCTCTCTCTCTCTCTCTCTCTCTCTCCAAAGTTTACATGAAAATGTATATGCATTTATTGTGTATTTCTTCCATATGATTTTATAGTATGCCGTTTCATGATATACATTTTTCTCCAGACACTTTTGTGTAGTGGATATTTCTGCAATTTTTCTTGATGTTGTATTCACTTTGAACACTTTTTATTATCAAGTTCATAAAATAATGTGAATATTTCTGTGTAAATGTATCCTGGTTGTATACATTCAAGTAGAATTTGCTAAGTTCACATTAAAATGTAAACTAACCCAATGAGCCAGCCAGGGTTGGGACATTGGGCTTAGGTTTTCATTTTGTTCTTTTTATGGTGCTTAGTTCCACCATTGTGCAAATGCTCTCGGGCATCACAAAAAAAACATTAAAAAATTAATAAAAGCACCTCTGATCCACGATAGATAATTAAAACTTTTTAATAAAAACACCTCTGATATCTTTAACTGTAGGATATATTGGACTTGGTTAGCAGTCTGGTAATGTGTTTGTACCATGGTAATATTTATTTATTCACTGTATCACCACATGTGTGTGAGTCAGGTTAATAAAATATATATAAACACCCATTTATGGTTGATGCATTGAAGACACAAATCACTGCATTTGTGATATTCATGTAATTTATTTTTCTCCTGTCGGTTCATTTTTAGAAAACAAACCAAGGTTTTCAATTCAAGACTGTAAGAAGTAGCTACAAGTGTTCATACCATTTCATACAAAGCTGACCCATTACAGCTATTGGCACTGTCCTATTACATGTTATAGTCAGGAAGGCTGTTGTACTAATTAAATCCAGAGAAAAGTATATAGGATTGTCCCAGTGATTAAGGCCACCTGTACAGTCATTTGGAAGTAAATTCTCTGGAAACAACAAAGCTTACTTCTGAGTCAGGAAACATGCTTAGCTATGCAACTAAGTAATTACATATAGGAGGCACAATATTTTCAGCTAATGTTTTATTTTTCATGAAAGTTTTTGTATTGAAAGGTTTCTATTGTGCTTTGCTATGTCCTTAGTATCTTGTACCCTGCCTTATGCTCAAGAATAATACAGTTATTGATTCTATTCTGTTGTGGCTCTGAGTACTTCTTGAATTTTCAACTGTTTGTTCCAGGGCCTGACCTGACACACACACCACACACACCCGCCTGTCAGTGGTTCAATCCAAACACATTCCTTCTGTTAGGGATTTCATCCGTTGCTGATTTCATTCTCAAATGAAGCAGAACATATTTAGCAATTTTTCCTGTTGAGAAAAAGCTTGAAACTGAGTTCCAAATACTATTTACAGCTTGGAATTATTCCGACAAAATGATCACCCTTTTCATTCAAAAACCAGACTTAATGTTAAGGGAATATGGTTCTGCACATAAAATTTACTGACTAAGCAGCTCTTTACAAAAAAACCTCCAAAACAAAACCAATGTGTGAGTTTTTTGCATAACTGACTTGCAAAGATTCATGTCAGAGCGTATTCTTCTCTCCAGAGTTCCCAACACTGAGAAACACATTTTCCCATCATTTCCCAGTATTTTTCCTATCTCTGTTTCTTGTGCCCTTTGCTCTTCTTACTACCTGCTGAGCTGTCCAAAGGTTTTCACGACCTGAAACTCCCCCCCCACCCACCCTTATGCCTAAAATTCTCAAACATTTCACAGATGAAAACTGCAACACACATGACTGAGCAAAACTGCGTGTGATCAAAACGAGTGTGGCCAGGTGCAAGAATGGGAAATTCTTAAGGAGGAAGAAACAAAAAGTACTACTTTTACAACAAAGAAACCCTGAAATGATGTATAGAGTATGTATGTACTGGAAAAAACACCCCAAAATTAAAACTAGAACACAAAAGAGCCCTGGGAGAGAGGAAGCAGATTACGCACCTGCCAATCACACCTGGTGTTATCACCTTCAGCCGAGTGCTGGCCAGGGTATCCCATCTGCAACCTGACCCCAGCTGTGATTATATCCAGCAGCTTTTCAAAAATGGCAAACTCCATTGGAGATGGGTTGCAGTGCCTGACTGTGGCAATAACACCGTTTTTGACTTTTCAATCCCACTTCTATCCCGGTGGGATTTGCAGGTGTGATAATCTCCCCAGATGCCCCACTCCCCCACATCACACTGAGTTGATGAGTACAAACTACTTTTGCACTTTGACAATTGTTTGCAGCCATTGTACCAAACAGAAAGACATTGTGAAAAGTGGGAGAGCAGGAGAGAGAAAACCAGGACTTTTAAAAAATAGCATCTGAGACAATGGAACCACATAGGATTATAGATTCACCCCTGCTACATCAATACAGTGAGGGGAGGGGGTTTTTAAGAGAATACTTCATGTAAATCAGTCTTTATGTTAGTAAGGATCCCCTCACAAGCTCCATCTTTCCAGAAAGCCTTAAGTTAGAGACAGGGAGGAAATTTCTGCACTTAGCGGTCTGAATCTGGCTGTCTAGGAAAGTCCTTACATTCCAAAAGTTAGGAGATTTCCCAAGATTTGAAGGAAATTTCCCTCACTCTAAAATACTTGATTTTTTTACAGCAATTTTCACTTTTGCACTGCAAAGTACCATCTGTTGGCTATCTTTCTTAATTACTAATAATGATGGTCAGTTGACCTCAGAAAAGAAATATTTTAGGAGGATATCTTCTGGTCTCCTCTCTAATGATAAACATCTAACGTGACTTCTCATTATTATATCATAGTCTGAGGAAAGCCATGGTAAGACATATGTGCTAAAGCAGATCAAAAGACAAACATTGCATTCAAAACAATATATAATTAGTTAAGCCGTTGAACATGGCTATAGAACTGAGGCTTTATAAACTGTATGTACATGTTGTTAATCTGGGGAGAGTGTTAAACTATGATTTATGAATTATTATAAACTGTTCCACTAATATACTGATTTCAAAGCTGCTGAAAAATCTATAAAGAATTAATAGTCAAAAACAACAGAATTCCTTTTTAGTGTTATGGAGCATATTCCAGAAAAGATTTTAACAGCTGAAAAGTCTAATGTGTTACTGTTTTAAAAGACCACATATAACACAATTTGAACTAATTCATTGCTTCGTTGTTTGTCCACGGTGTGATAGTTATTGCTCATTTATTCATTTTATCAAGGTCATTTATATAAAGATTTTAAATATTACATAGGAAGGTTCTTAAAGAATTAATTACACGAACAATCATGGTCTTTCCTGAATCCAGGCCTAATTAGCTTGAAATTGTGGTTTACAGTTATTCACATCATCACTGTCTTTACTTTTAACATACAATGACATCTCCTTGCTATGTTTCTGCAAAACAGAGTAGGAAAATGACATCTTACGTCAAGAACAGTGGAGAGGATGAATAGACACCAAAATTGGGGAGAAAAACTAACCTAACCTATTTATTAAGCTACATTTCAACAGGAGTGTTTTGACGAGCTAAACTGAATGAATTCTGAAATTGTGAAGGACATCTATAAACAGCCATCTATATGGTTTTACAATGCTACATGTGCAATGCCACTTCTTTGCCTGGAGGAGGAGAATAAGACTGCCTGTATCCTTTAGAATGCTACCTCCAAAAACAAACCCAGTGGATATGTATTACATCAATTGCATCTACATTCCCTCTGCAGTTTGGGATCATGTATCTATTTTGCTCTTCAGGAGAAATCTAAGGGGCCATTCAGATTACCTTTTGTACCGAATTGTAAAACCCGATTAACAAAGTTGGAAGTTCCATTGCACTGGTTTAACACTCAGAATTAGGGTCTTTAAAACTCGATCTCCAGGGCAAATCCTCCTTGGAGCAGTTTTTCCGGAAGTGGCTTATTTCCATGTCTTTTAGGAACACCAGTTCTTCTCTGCTGCCGCAACTGGGAACTTGGCCCTGGTCATGATTGGGTCAGTTCCGGGCGGGATTTAGGTGAGAGGGAGGGCAGCGAGGGGGAAACATGCCTCCCCTCTCGCAGGCAGCTTTTCTCTCTCTCTCTCTCTCTCTTTTTTTTGTATTTTATTTTTGACAGATATGCAAATGCTTGTTCTACAGGTGATACATATTGATAGACATGTGTCTGCTGTGCTACATTCCCTTTCGTTTGCTTGTTGCCGGCACTTTGCTAGTGGCATTTTTTAAAAATTATTTTTGTGGTGTTTGTGTTTATCGACGAGCTCTTAAGAGGTTACTTTTCCGTGTGACTCTCCTGCCTCCTGTTGCATGCTGGGATGGCAGTTTTAAGGAGGGTATTTAGATTCTCAGGCAGAGAAGTTCAGCTCCTTAAAACTGCCAATCCCAGCATGCAACAGGAGGCAGCTAGAGGAGTCACACTGGAATAGTAGCTCTTTTAGAGCCATATTGTGATAAACATCTGTGTGACAGAATATGCGAATGCTACATGCAAATGTTACAATGTTTCCCTTTCAATTTGGCAAATTGATACAATGTGTGAATGCTGTGCTACATGTGGTATGTAAGGAGAGATGGTATTCTGGGATGGCACACTCACAGTGTGAAAGCAGATGCAGCGGATGGCGTTCAGGGGCTCCTCTGCAAGCGACATTTGTTATTATTTTATTATTATTTATTATTATATATTATGACAAATTATGCAAATGCTTGGGTGGGAAGAGAAGGGAAGAGGTTCCAAAGAGGAGGAAATGCTGGGCTGGAAGCGAGGGGAGGAAGCTAGAGGCTGGCATTCAGCGGGGAAGCTGTGGAAACTCATGATTTTGGGGGAGTCATTACTCTCTCGCCTCAGGAGAAGGCAATGGGCAAATTCTCCTCGGAGCCCCGTATGGGATCATTTTGGGTTGCATCATCTGTAATGACCCAGCTACACCACATACACACACATGGAGGTTTTTAAAATTTGGACAAATATGACAGAATATGCCACAAACTGCCACCAGTTTTTTTTAAGGACGGGGGAAAGCACACCCATTCCATTGGCAAATGGCGATGTAGAATATGTCACCTTTGACAAAAGCGGAAGTGAATTTGATTTAAAACAAGGAGGCTTCAATTTAAAGCTGTACTGCAAATGGAATTCAGAGGGGCAAATTGCCAACGATTGAGGTACAAGGGTAGTACGAACTTCTTTCCAAGGAGCTCGGTATGGAGGCAAAGAGGGATCTTCCCAGTTCTATCTAGAGCAAATGGGCTAGCTGAATGGGGGCTTAAAGAGCTAGGAGAAGGCCCTTCCCCCAATAGCCCTTTCCCCAAAGCCCTACATGTGTAGAGGACTATGAAAATTCCAGGTTTGAGGATGACATGGTTACTGTAGTAAGGACTGAAGGAAATAAATTTCCATTCTGACAGTGCTAGGGCACTAGCACAAACCTTGAACTGTCACCTGAGTATGCAGAGTTTGGCAGCGAGGACATTTTTTAAATCCTGTGTGACACAAAATAAGGTTTCTTTTTAAAGAGTACCCACTAAATTTGCTTAAGTGTAAACATCTTTAGGTAGCTTGATGGATAACTATTTATATGATTTTTGAGGTTTCACTCTGCATTTTAACACAGATGTCAACAAACAAAGAGGGGGGGAAAAGAAAAGAAAAGCATCACCTGCTTGAGATCTCCTGGTGGATCATAGTATTTTGGGGAAAGTCCAGAGAGATTTCCTCAACTCAAAGATAATGGATGGGCAATGAGATATCATTTGTTTGGAGGTGAGCATTGGGCAAACTAATAAACAATAGTATGTTTTTGACTCCTATAGTTCTGGTTGTCACTGTACAACAGGAATTGGACATGAGATGCCTTTGGTCTGCGCAGCAGCACATTTTTCCCCGTTCTTAAATCTAAAGAAATCAATGGCAGGTAGGCTCAGATCTCTCCCTGGACATCCAAGGACTGGAAAGAGGGTCCCATGCTGTCTAAAATTTTACTATTCTTTTGTAGCTTGAAAGCGCACTGCTACTGCATCTGAACTCTTGTTTTGACATATGATGCTTGAAATGAGATGCATTGGTTCATGTCTTTAAAATATGATAACAAAGATCTGCCTCTGTGCTTTTCACATATCTAAAGCAAAAAAAATGTTGACTACTCAGGGTGCAGCTTTGTGTTGCTTTGTAGCATTATTGTTTATTGTTTCCAGTTTTGGTTACAGACAATAATCTCTTTCCCTACAGAATCGGATAATTTCCTTTGCATGACTGTTTGTTTGTTCCTAGTTATGAATAAAATTAGTTGGAAGGCTTATATGATGTACGAGGAAACTACTTGAGTCATAGAGATTTGCTTAAGGAGACACATTCTAATTTAAAACATTGCACCAGCCTGCTCATAAAACTGGTTAGAAAGTGCGTCCGTCTATATATGCAGCCTTAAGAAAAAATGGTGTGAAGCAAACCAACAGTCCATCTATTCAGATAGGCAACTTTCTTGGTTGGCATCTTGTCCTGCATCCAATATGTACCATGGCCAGTTCGATGTTTCACGTATTTTTCCATCGGACTAACCGTTCTACAACCCAGTAATCGATACGCAGAAAGGAATACTGAACAAAATCCCCTCCTGCCCCTAATGAAGTGAATCCCCAATGATTTGCTCACTTGGCTAATATTTCTTCGGGCCTTACTTTAGCAGGCATCAGTGAATGCAATAGAACATGGTATCTAGTCTGAAGTCTTTGCCAGTAGTTACTTCCTCCTCTGCAAAGCAGTGGGGTGCATATGTATACAACGGTGGCCAACAATACCCATCAGATTTCACCACCAATCTCTTTACTGAGAAATAAGAGGAGTGTTCACTTGCGAAATAACAGTTTAACCTTTACTATCATGACTGTCCTACAGAATCCTGGGATTTTAGTTTATTGGTGTCAGTCTGTCTGGCAGAGCCTCTGCCTCTCCAACTACAAATTCCAGGTTCAGTCAGAGAGCCGTACAGTAAGTGGTATTAAAACGGTTTATTTCTGTAGGCAAATATATCCAAGGTTGTGGGTACTTGTTGCTAGTGTAGCAAAAATGTCAAACAAATCACTATGTTGTTGTGCAGTTGACACCATAAAATTCTGGTCCTGTGCTTTTCAAATTAAAATGAAATGATTTTTCATGTATTGTGCAATGCCCTCAGGATTATTGGTGTACAATCAGGCTGATCCTGTATCTCAAGTTGAACAGTTGCTAATGTTTTGTAATCACTGGCCTCAGTTCTCAGGTTTATACATGTCATATTTGCTTTCCTACTTCTTATAATAACAAATTGCCATTAAATTTTAGTTAAATACTTTTATTATGCCACTCACCAGACTATGAAAACAATATCCTGCTCCTCACAGTCTACTGCCGAACCAATAAACAAAAAATAGGTATCCCCTTCCAGACTCATGTTATATAAAACAATAGAATTTCTTTGTTCACTGACTTCTTGAAAAATTACCAGGCTTTGTTCTGTGCATGCAAGAGAAGAGAGGACTAGTGAAGCATGATTACACCAATTCAGGTGGACTTATGGCTTGTGTAAAAGAAAGACAAACTTAACGGTGACTGGAGGAAAATGTCATTTATGGTATATATATTACAATACTTTATTCTTTATTGTTATTTCAAAAATAGGACTTTGAGCATCACCATGGTATTAGAGGTGCCACTAAATAGATTAATTATACATGAAAAGGGATATGTCAATATAATTTTATACTGGTGAGTTGCCTTTGCTTAGATTTTGTATTTTTTAAAAAATAAGTTTTGTGAGTTACAATTCCAAGTCCACATAGTTAAATAATGTTTAATCTTTTAAGTACTTTCCATTTTTCAATAGTACTAAAATGAACTGGTATTGCTGAAAAACTAATTACAGATGTTGGCCTTTGGTGCAAACAAGACATTCTCTGCCTAATGTCTTGCACGTATTCAACATGTGATGTTCTTTTTATCATTATGCTCCATCTAGAATAAATAAACTCTGAACAATGAAAAGTTACAGTGGGACTTGTTGCTGCCTTCCTAGAACAGTGACCAAACATTCAAAAAAGAGATGTAATAGTAAGGGAGTTTCATTTCTGTATTTTTGGGACAAATTTCACTGCCTTGCAGTCATTTCATTCAGGGTGGGAGAGCACAAGGTTCAGCATTTTACAATAAAAAGGCAAAAAAAAACCTCAATAACAAAAATGTCACGATACCTGGGAATTCTCTAAACAGGTGGTCTTCACTCAGTTTTGACATGGTTAAAGAAGTGATGTTCCCAGTGAGGGGCGCAAGGAAAAGGGACGAATTGGATGGGGCAGTGAAAATCTAGGTGAGAAGCAGATGATACTAGATGGGGCAGATGGGAGGTTGGGAGAAAAGGTTAAAATAAGCGGGGCCAGCCCTGCCGGCTTAAAAGTCCAAGAGAAGCTTTATTGAATAAGAAGGGAAGGGAGCAGTGAAGGGATAATATAGGGAGAAACAGGTCAAAGCGAGCAGATGAAAGTGGACAAATAAGGTGGAGTGAGAGGAAGAAGTCTGCCAGAAGGAGGTTACAATAGTCTCGTGTGGTGATGATGGACAAGAGTCTTGGCAATTATCTACACTAATGCACAGAGTATGGGAAATAAGCAAGCTGAACTTGAACTCCTAGTACAACAAAGCAAATATGATATAAGAGGCATCACTGAAACCTGGTGGGATGAGTCTCATGATTGGAATGTGGAAATAGAGGGGTATAACCTTTTTAAGAGAAATAGGCCAAACAAGAAAGGAGGAGGAATAGCACTATATGTCAGAGATATTTACACCAGTGAAGAGACCCAGGACATCAATCATGGAAGCCAGGTGGAGAGCATCTGGGTAAAAATTAAAGGGGAGGGAAACAACAAGGATGTTATGGTGGGAGTCTACTACAGACCCCTGAGTCAGATAGAGGAATTGGATGATGCCTTTCTAGCACAGATGATCACACATTCAGAAAGGAGAGATGTAGTAGTGATGGGCGACTTCAACTATCCTGATATTTGCTGGAATTCAAACTCAGCCAAATCCTCAGGTTCTTGCAAATTCCTGACTTGCCATGGAAACAGTTTCATTGTCCAAAAGGTGGAAGAGGCAACAAGGGGATCATCTATTTCAGATCTGATCCTAACCAACAAGGATGACTTGGTTAATGGGGTGAAGTGGTGGTATCATAAGGTGTATGGGACCATGTTCTCCTGGAGTTTGTTATACAGTGGAAAGGAGAAGCCAGACATAGTCAGACACACATTCTAGATTTTAGGAGAGCTGATTTTAGTAAACTTAGAGAAATACTGGGGGTGATCCCATGGTCAGGAATACTAAAGATAAGGGAGTTCAAGATGGATGGGACTTTCTCAAAAGAGAGATACTGAAGGCACAATTTCAAACAGTTCCAATTAGAAGGAAAATGGGAGATGTCTCAAGAAACCAGGATGGATGACTAAGGAACTTTCAACTGAGATAAGTTTTAATATGTATAAGAAATGGAAAAAGGGGGAAATCACCAAAGAGGAATTCAAACAAATAGCAAGCACATGTAAGGGTAAAGTCAGAAAATCTAAAGCGCAGAATGAACTCAGGCTTGCTAGAGAGGTTAAAAACAATAAAAAAGGCTTTTTGGACATGTCTGCAGCAAAAGGTAGAAGAAGGAAACGGTAGGGCCACTGCATGGAGAAGATGGCAAAATGCTAACAGAAGACAGAGAAAAGGCAGAATTACTCAACACCTTTGTTGCCTCAGTCTTCTCAGAAAAAGGAAAAAGAGTACTCAACCTGAGGATAATGGAGCAGAGGACAGAATAGGGGAATTTCAGCACAGAATAAGTAAAGAGATAGTAGAGGAATACCTTGTTAATCTAAATGAATTTAAGTCTCTAGGATCAGATGAACTACATCCAAGGGTATTAAAAGAACTAGCAAATGTAACATTGGAACCATTGGCAATAATCTTTGAAAACTCCTGGAAAACAGGAGAAGTCCCAACAGACTGGAGGAGGGCAAACGTTGTCCCCATCTTGAAACATGGAAAAAAAGAGGATCCAAACAATTATCGTCCAGTTAGTCTGACATCAATACCAGGAAAGATTCTGGAGCAGATCATTAAACAGAGAGTCTGTGAACATCAAGAAAGCAATGCTATAATCACAAAAAGTCAACATGGGTTTCAGAGAAAGAAGTCATGCCAGACAAACCTGATCTCTTTCTTTGATAAAATTACCAGCTTGGTAGATGAAGGGAATGCTGTGGATATTATATATCTTGATTTCAGTAAGGCCTTTGACAAAGTTCCCCATGACATTCTAGCAAACAAGCTTGTAAAATGTGGGCTAGACAAGGCAACTGTTACATGGATTTGTAATTGGTTGACTGACTGAAGCCAAAGAGTGCTCAACAATAGCTCCTTTTCATCCTGGAGAGAAGTGACCAGTGGGGTCCCATAGGGCTCTGTCCAGGGCCCAGTGCTGTTTAACATCTTTATCAATGATGTGGAGGACAAAACTGGGGGCATACTTATCAAATTTGCAGATGACACAAAACTAGGGGGAGTAGCTAATACCCCAGAGGACAGGATCAAAATTCAAGATGACCTGAATAGACTAGAAAGCTGGGCCAAAGCTAACAAAATGAAATTCAACACGGAGAAATGTAAGGTACTGCACTTAGGGCGGAAAAATGAAATGCAGAGATATAGGATGGGGGACACCTGGCTGAATGAAACTACATGTGAACGGGATCTGGGAGTCCAAGTAGACCACAAGTTGAACATGAGTCAACAGTGCAACGCAGCAGCTAAAAAGAACAATGCAATTTTAGGCTGCATCAATAAAAGTATAGTGTCTAGATCAAGGAAAGCAATAGTGCCACTATATTCTGCTCTGGTCAGACTCCACCTGGAATATTGTGTCCAGTTCTGGGCACCACAATTTAAAAAGGATGTGGAGAAACTGGAGCATGTCCAAAGGAGAGCGACTAAAATGGTGGAGGGTCTGGAAGCCATGCCCTACGAGGAACGACTTAAGGAGCTGGGGATGTTTAGCCTCGAGAAGAGAAGGTTAAGAGGTGATATGATAGCCCTGTTTAAATATGTGAAGGGATGTCATATTGAGGAGGGATGTTTTCTGCTGCTCCAGAGACTAGAACCCGGAACGATGGATGCAAGCTACAACAAAAGAAATTCCTCCTCAACATTAGGAGGAACCTCCTGACAGTAAGGGTTGTCTGACAGTGGAACACACTCCTTTGGAGTGTAGTGGAATCTCCCTCCTTAGAGGTCTTTAAACAGAGGCTGGATGGCCATCTGTCAGGGATGCTTTGATTTGGATTTCCTGCATGGCAGGGGGTTGGACTGGATGACCCTTGTGGTCTCTTCCAACTCTATGATTCTATGATTCTATGATTCTAAGCTCTAATTATACTGTGCATCCTTTCCCAGCTTCATCCACTGATGAAGGAATGTGATAGTGTAATTCTACATATGTCTACTTAAAAGAAAATTCCCTGAGTTCAATTGGCAATAGTTACAGTTCAGTGTGTGCAAAATGCAAGCCTGAACCTGGGTATCTGACAGATATTCTGGGTCACAATTTGATGACCTCTAGAGGCAAGATTGAATTGATTTGTGAGTTTGGCAGAGCCAGAAGTATTTTATGGCCCTGCCACTTCTTCACAAGATCCTTTTGGATTTTCTTGTTGAACCCACTTCTCACCCCCAATATAGTGTGAACTATGCTGGTCACTTTGGGACCCGATAGGAATTTTCTTCCCTTTATGTGGTGTGTGTGTGTGTGTTTGCGTGCATGTGTACGCAGTGGCTCAGTGGTTAAGATGACGATTCTGACAATCAGAAGACCAGAAGGTTGGCAGTTTGAGGCCTGAGTGCCACATGATGGGATGAACTCCTGTCAGTAGTCCCAGCTTCTGCCAACCTAGCAGTTTGAAAGCATGCAAATGCAAGTAGATAAATAGGTACCACTTTGGTGGGAAGGTAACAGTGTTTGGTTCAGTCATGCTGGCCACATGACTACCAGAGTCATCTTCGGACAATGCTGGTTCTTCAGCTTAGTAACAGAGATGAGCACCACCCCCTACAGTCAGTTACGACTAGACAGTCATGTCAAGGGACTACCTTTACCTACGCGCGTGTGTGTGTGTGTGTGTGTGTGTGAGAGAGAGAGAGAGAGAGAGAGAGAGAGAGAGAGACCCTACCCTAAACTGTATCTGGGGGACACTGTTGATTAGTTCAGGTTGTGTTTGAAAATAGGATGAAATGAAATGAAATAAGATTTATTACGGTCATTGGCCCGCACAAAACAATACAATACAGTTCAATATTATACAATGTCCAAAAACAAAACAAAACAATGCAAGCATACAATACAAATACAAAAGGAATACAGCTTGGAGGGTCAATAAGTACTGGAATAAGTAACATTGTACATCAAGTTGTAAAAAATAGGATGTTGTTGACAGGCTATGGGACGGGGATATCAGAGTTCAGTGTACACTTGACATGCTTTTGGTGAAAGGTTGGCTTCTGAGACCAGCTCCACAGGCTTGAGGGTCTGCAGACAGAAAAAGAGCTTCCCCTTGTGGCTGATTGGAGGGGGGGTTGCCCTCTCCTATAAAATCTATGGATTTGAGAGAAGTGCCCTTGGTTTGCCTTCCATTAAATGGTCAGCCAGGGAGGAACCCATGATACTGGATTTCAACCAGGATCCAAAGGAAGGCTGGCCTCAACTGGATCTGTGTCAAGTTGCTCCCCTCCACATCTCTGATTACCAGATTCAGCTCATCAAGTAAGTTCTTAGGTCAAACAAAGATGTTTAAAAAACATATGAAAACAGGAAAATGTGGAAAGTGATAATGTTGGGGTCAGATACAGTATAATTTTGAGCATCAGGGTGGTGTAGTAATTTGAGCACTGGACTAGAACACTGAGAGACCAAGGTTTGAATCCTGGCACAGCCATGGAAACGCCCTGGCTAACCTTGGGCAGGTCACTGTCACTGCCTCAGATGATGGCAATGGCAACCCTCCTCTGAGAAAACATGCCCCCTCCCAAAAAAAAACCTATGATAGGATTGTGATAGGGTTCCTATTAGTCAGAAATGACTTGAAGGCAAACAGCAACAACAACAACAACAGCAGCAGCAGCACTGTCCTGTTCATCAAAGGCTAAGCTCCACACTAAGTTAAAAGTATAGACTGTGTAGCTGAAACTGTTCTCTTTCCTTTACAGAAGTAAACATGAAGCCTCTTAATCTGGTTCAGGATCATCAGACAGAGGCATGGAAGATTTACAATTTCCCTATAATTTCCCCCTAAATTATTCTCTTCCTAATAAAGGACTGAAAATGAGCTGGAATCACTACTGGCACTATTTAACAAAGCTTATTTTTAACTAATGAAAGTTTAGGTTAACATTACATTAACATCAAGAAAAGGAACCCTCTTAAGAGTACATAGTGGACTGACTACCGAGGAAGTAGTATTGATGTACTGTATGATGCATTACAAATTAAGTTTAAACATTCAAGACACAGTTCCCTTTGAAACAGGGAAATTCATATAACATTAAAGGAGATTGTATGATTTATTAAGTTCTCAGACATCTAGAGGTATGGCTATGGGTGCAGATTTTGAAATCTCAGTGACACTGTATGTAGTTTGTGGAAAGCCTTGCTTCTATCTGTGTGGTTCTTATAACAGCATGTTTACATGCCACATGAGAATTGCCCAGTCCAAGCTTTTCTCAGATTTGCTGTTGTTTGCAAAGATCTTCTGAGCTTCATGACAAGTGTGCTATAGGTGAGGCAGAGCTTGGTCACTGAACATTTACTGTGAGGCTTTTGCATTTCTCTGGGTGTTTCAGTGTTTCTGTATACTTCCTGTTAATAACCTATCCCTGCAACAAAAAAGAAAAAAGAAAGAGAGAGAGAGAGAGAGAGAGATATGATTTTGTCTTGCCTTGCCTTTGCAGCCTTCATGTCTCTGATGTTTTGTCAGCATCAATAGCTGGTTCTTGCAGCATTACTTTTTGTGAACCACTGTAGCTGGCTGTGCAGCCTATGTATTTGTACCTCTCTTTTATCCCCTGTGCTTTCTTTGAAAATGTCCCTGAGTGTATTTCTCTGCATGACTCTAAATGCTTCTTAACTGGGTGTGACAATGTCACACCCAGTCTGTATCATAACTTCTTCATTTTATCTGGCAGTGTTGCTATCTGAATGTGAGAATGCACTCACAGCTAAAGCATCATTACTGGTTCCAATTTTATATTAATAGAAATCTTCTGTCTCTAAGTAATTTCCTCATGTAGTCTAGCATTCTTACCTAAATACATCAAATTGCATGTTGGGAAGGCTTTGTATAATAGGATTGTCTCTGACTATTTTTATCAGTTGTGGAAGAGGTCAGGACCCATTCTGTAATATGTATTGTATATGCAAGTGGAAAATGTTGGAACTCCATATTTATGTAAGAGTGTTGCTGGGGAATTAAATTGTCAAAGCGTGCATGCATCTATTCTTGGCACATTCATACACTCAAAGGAGTGGACACAAGGTGAGGAAGAGAAATCCCATTGAAAGCTGAAGTTAAATGGACCTACATAGGTACATGTTTATGTATGTAGGATCTCTCTGCAGCTGGTCTCTCTGTAAAAGTTAGTTCTGGTCCAGTCTTATAGCAGATGTTCAGGAAACCATGGAAATTACTGAAACAAGAGAGAGAGAGAGAGAGAGAGAGAGAGAGAGAGAGAGATGGTTTTGTCTTGCCTTTCTCAGGAGGGGTCCTCTGCAAAAATGGGATTTAAAGTGAACCCCCACACACACGCAAAAGAGGATTTGTTATCAGATGACATCCAGGTTAACCCAACATTAACAGACAGAAAGTAGAAAAGACACAGAAAAGTGCAGTTGATTTTTGGACAACATCACTGTTAAAGTGGATTAATGTGACATTAACCCAGCAAGAAAGAAGACAAAACGTGATTCTTTTTACTTCTGGAAAATCCAAAAAATAAAAAGAATCACATTTTGTTGACTTTTGAGCTGGTTTAATGTTGCTTTAACAACAATGTGTCTGAAAATTAATCACACTTTTGCATGTCTTCTTAGGGATTTTTAGGTTTTAAGTCCCGTTTCTGCACAGGATGCCTCCCGTGTGATAAACTCGTGTTTCTTTTCAAAGATAGCAATGAGTAATTTCAGCAATTTTCTTCTTGCTGTGAGAGTCTTTGAAAACCGCAGTTTTCAAATATTATTCACAATTTGGGATTCATCTGTGTTAAATTTCATATTTTGTGAATTTTCTACATATAAAATAGCATTTTGTGTATAGAAAACAATATTTCAATATAGAAATATGAATTCATGCACAGAAAATACTCTTTTCAACACAAAACAGCCACATGAAATTTTGTACAGAATAGATCCCAATATGGTTTTTGTTTTGTTTTTTTACCATTTTTGAAATATTTTGAAATATTATTTTCATCCCTAGCCGAGAGTGTTATGTGGTTCCAACGCATCCGCCCATCCCTCCTCAACTAACCTCACAATCTGATCTAAAAACACCTCCTGGGTTGAGATACTCTATTTCATGCTGTCTCGTCTAGGCTTTATCTGAAGTGTGGCATGTGGGAAAGCAAGAAAGCTGCAAACTGCTGGGCTGTATAGTGTACAATGAAAACCAGGACACTAGCATGCACAGTCCTCAGCCTCCTGATTACTAAGAGCGAGAACTCTGCTATCTGAGGACACGTTCTTTGTCTATTTCCCCTTTTCTCTCTAAAAAATAAAAAAAAATAAAAAAGAGGGGGGTAAAGAGAGCAGCATTAGTCATGAGTGGAGGTAGCAATGTAATCCTCCTCTCCACATGTTCTTTACAAACCATGTGAGTAGAGCTTTTGTCAGCTTCAGGTGTGTACTAGAGGGATGGATTATTAATCCAGTCAGTTTAATTTTGCAGTTTCTCTTTGTTTCCCCATCACTATGTTCCATTTTCTGCATGAGCCAGTAATTCTCTCTCTCTCTCTCTCTCTCCAAAAGTTTACATGAAAATGTATATGCATTTTATTGTGTATTTCTTCCAATATAGATTTTTATAGTATGCTGTTTCATGATATACATTTTTCTCCAGACACTTTTGTGTAGTGGATATTTCTGCAAATTTTTCTCTGATGTTGTATTCACCTTTGAACACTTTTATTATCAAGTTCCATAAAATAAATGTGAATATTTCTGTGTAACTGTATCCTGGTTCATGCATACATTAAAGTATGAATTTGCTAAGTTCACATTAAAATGTAAACTAACCCAATGAGCCAGCCAGGGTTGGGACATTGGGCCTTAGGTTTTCATTTTGTTCCCTTTTTATGGTGCTTATGTTCCACCATTGTGCAAAATGCTCTTAGGGCAATTCACAAAATAAAACATTAAAAAATTAATAAAAGCACCTCTAGTATCCACAGAATAGATAATTAAAACTTTAATAAAAAACACCTCTGATATCTTTAACTGTAGACTATATTGGACCTTTGGTTAGCATAGTATGGTAATGTGTGTAACATGGTAATATTTATTTATTCCACTGTATCACCAACATGCTGTGTGAGTCAGGTTAATAAAATTATATATAAACACCATTTATGGTTGATTGCATTGAAGACACAAATCACATGCATTTGTGATATTTATGTAATTTATTTTCTCCTTGTCGGTTCATTTTTAGAAAACAAACCAAGGTTTTCAATTCAAGACTGTAAGAAGTAGCTACAAGTGTTCATACCATTACTATACAAAGGCATGACCCAATTACAGCTATTGGCACTGTCCTATACAATGTATATAGTCAGGAAGTGCTGTTGTATACTATATTTAAATCCAGAGAAAAGTATATAGGATTGTCCCAGTGATCTCAAGGCACCTGTACAGTCATTTGGGAGTAAATTCTTCTGGAAACAACAAAGCTTACTTCTGAGTCAGGAAACACTGCTTAGCTGTGCAACTAAAGTAATTACATAACTAGGAGGCACAAATATATTTTCAGCTAATGTTTTATTTTTTCACTGAAAGTTTTTGTATTGAAAGGTTTCTTATTGTGCTTTGGCTATGTCCTTAGTATCTTGTACCCTGCCTTATCGCTCAAGAATAATACAGTTATTGACTTCTTATTCTGTTGTGGCTCTGAGATACCATTCCTTGAATCTTTTCAACTGTTTGTTCCAGGGCCTGACCTGACACACACACACACACACCGCCTCTGTCCGAGTTGTTCATATCCAAACACATTCCTTCTTGTTAGGGATTTCATTCCTTGCTGATTTCATTCTCAAATGAAGCAGAACATAATTTTAGCAATTTTCTTCCTGTTGAGAAAAAGTCTTTGAAAACTGAATAGTTTCCAAATACTATTTACAGCTTGGGAATTATTCCAGACAAAATGATCACCCTTTTTCATTAAAAAAACCAGACTTTAATGTTAAGGGAATAATGGTTTCTGCACATAAATATTATTTACTGCACATAAAGAAGCTCTTTTTCAACACAAAAAAACCTCCAAAATAAAACCAATGTGTGAGTTTTTTTTGCATAACTTGATTTGCAAAGATTCATGTCAGAGCAGTATTCTTCTATCCAGAGTTTCCCAACACTTGAGAAACACATTTTCCGCATCATTTCCCAAGTATTTTTCCTATCTCTGTTTCTTGTGCCCTTTGCTTTTCTTACTACCCATGCTGAGCTGTCCAAAGGTTTTCAAGTATCTGAAACTCCCCCCCCCCCACCCTTATGCCTAAAATTGCTCAAACATTTCACAGATGAAAACTGGAACACACATGACTGAGCAAAACCTGAGTGTGATCAAAAGAGTGTGGCCAGGTTGCAAGAATGGGAAATTCTTAAGGAGGAAGAAGACAAAAAAGTACTACTTTTAACAAAGAAACCCTGAAATGTATGTATAGAGTATGTATGTACTGGAAAAACACCCCAAAATTAAAATAGAAACAAAAAGAGCCTACTGGGAAGAGGAAGCAGATTATCGCACCTGCAAATCTCACCTGGTGTTATCACCTTCAGCCGAGGCTGGGCAAGGGTATCCCATCTGCAACCTAGACCCCAGCTGTGATTATCCAGCAGCTTTTCAAAAATGGCAAACTCCATTGGAGATGGGTTGCACTTGCCTGACTGTGTGCAATAACACTTGGTTTTGACTTTTCAATCCCACTTCTATCCCGGTGGGATTTGCAGGTGTGATAATCTCCCCAGATGCCCCACTCCCCCACATCACACTGAGTTGATTGAGTACAAACTACTTTTGCACTTTGAAATCTGTTTGCAGCCATTGTACCAAACAGAAGACAATTGTGAAAAGTGGGAGCAGGAGAGAGAAACCAGGACTTTTAAAAATAGCATCTGAGAAAATGGAACACCATAGGATTAATAGATTCCATCCCTGCTACATCAATACAGTGAGGGGAGGGGGTTTTAAGAGAATACTTCCATGTAAAATCAGTCTTTATGTTAGTAAGGATCCCCCTCCAAGCTCATCTTTTCCAGAAAGCCTTAAGATTAGAGACAGGGAAATTTCTGCACTTAGCGGTCTGAATCTGGCTGTCTAGGAAAGTCCTTCATCATTACCAAAAGTTAGGAGATTTCCCAAGATTTTCATGAAATTTCCCTCACTCTAAAATACCTTGATTTTTTTTACAGCGATTTTCACTTTTGCACTGCAAGTACCATCTGTTGGCTACTTTTATTAATAATAATCAATGATGGTCAGTTGACCTCAGAAAAGAAATATTTTAGGATACTTCCTTCTGGTCTCCTACTAATGATAAACATCTAAAGTGACTTCTCATTATTATATCATAGTCTGAGGAAAGCCATGGTAAGACATATGTGCTAAAGCAGATCAAAAGACAAACATTGCATTCAAACAATATATAATTAGTTAAGCCAGTTGAACATGGCTATAGAACTGAGGCTTTATAAAATAGTATGTACATGTTGTAATAATGGGGAGAGTGTTAACTATGATTTATGAATATTATAACTGTTCCACTAAATATACTGATTTCAAAGCTGCTGAATAAATTATAAGGAATAAATAGTCAAAACAACAGAATTCCTTTTTAGTGCTTATGGAGCAGTATTCCAGAAAAGATTTAACAGCTGAAAAGTCTAATGTGTTACTGTTTTTAAAAGACCACATATAACACAATTTGAAACTAATTCATTGCTTCTGTTGTTTGTCCACTGGGTGATAGTATTGCTCAATTTATTCATTTTATCAAGGTCATTTATATAAAGATTTTAAATATTACATAGGAAGGTTCTTAAAGAATATAATTACACGAACAATCATGGTCTTTCCTGAACTCCAGGCCTAACTTAGCTTGAATTGTGGTTTACAGTTATACACATCCTTCAGTATTTACAATACAATGAACATCTCCATTGCTATGTTTTCTGCAAAACAGAGTAGAAAATGACATCTTACATCAAGAACAGTGGAGAGGATGAATAAGACACCAAAATTAGGGGAGAAAAATAACCTAACATATTTCATTTAAGCTACATTTTCAACAGGAGTGTTTTGAATGCAGCTAAACTGAATGAATTCTGAAATTGTGAAGGACATCTATAACACAGCCATCTATATGGTTTTACATATGCTACATGTGCAATGCCACATTCTTTGCCTGGAGGAGAGAATAAGACTGCCTGTATTCCTTTAGAAATGCTACCTCCAAAACAAACCCAGCGGATATGTATTACATCAATTGCATCTACATTCCCTCTGCAGTTTGGGATCATGTATCTATTTTGCTCTTCAGGGAAGAATCTAAGGGGCCATTCAGATTACCTTTTGTACCGAATTGTAAACCAGATTAAAAGTTGGAAGTTCCTATTGGCACTGGTTTAAACACATCAGAATTAGGGTCTTTAAAACTCGATCCAGGGCAAATCCTCCTTGGAGCAGTTTTTCCGGAAGTGGATTATTTCCCATGTCTTTTAGGAAACCAGTTTCTTCCCTGCTGCCGGCAAATGGGAACTTGGCCCTGGTCATGATTGGGTCAAGTTCAGGGAGGGATTTAGGTGAGAGGGAGGGCAGAGGGCGGAACATGCCTCCCCTCTCGCAGGCAGCTTTCTCTCTCTCTCTCTCTTTTTTTTTTGTATTTTTATTTTTGACAGATTATGCAAATGCTTGTTCTACAGGTTGATACATATTGATAGAATGTGTCTGCTTGTGCTACATTTCCCTTTCGTTTGCTTGTTGCCGGCACTTTGCTAGTGGCATTTTTTAAAATTATTTTTTTGTGTGTGTGTGACAGAATATGCGAATGCTACAATGCAAATGTTACAAATGTTTCCCTTTCAATTTGGCAAATTGATACAATGTGTGAATGCTTGTGCTACATGTGCGTATGTAAGGAGAGATGGAATTCTGGGATGGCAATCACAGTGAAAGCAGATGCAGAGATGGCGTTCAGGTGGCCTCCTCTGCAAGCGACATTTGTTGTTGTTGTTATTATTATTATTATTATTATTATTATTATTATTATTATGACAGATTATGCAAATGCTTGGGGTGGAAGAGAAGGGAAGAGGTTCCAAAGAGGAGGAAATGCTGGGCTGGAAGCGAAGGGGAAGCTAGAGGCTGGCATTCAGAGGGAAGGCTGTGGAAACTCATAATTTTGGGGGAGTCATACTCTCTCAGCCTCAGGAGAAAGGCAATGGCAAATCTCCTCGGAGCCCCAGTATGGGATCATTTTTGGGTTGCCATAATCTGTAATGACCCAGATACACACAATACACACACACCTGGAGGTTTTTAAATTTGACAATATGACAGAATATGCACACACTGCCACCAGTTTTTTTTAAAGGAGGGGGGAAAGCACCCATTCCATTGGCCAATGGCTGTAGAATATGTCACCTTTGACAAAAGCGGAAGTGAATTTGATTTACAACAAAGGAGGCTCAATTTTAAAGCTGTACTGCAAATGTGAACTTCAGAGGGGCAAATTGCAACGATTGAGGTAAAGGGTAATATGAACTTCTTTCCAAGGAGATTCGGTATGGAGGCAAGCGGATCTTCCCAGTTCTATCCAGAGCAAATGGGCTAGCTGAATGGGGCTTAAAGAGCTAGGAGAAGGCCCTTCCCCCAATAGCCCTTTCCCCAATAGCCCTACATGTGCTAGAGGACTATGAAAATCTCCAGGTTTGAGGATGACATGGTTAACTGTAGTAAGGACTGAAGGAAATAAATTTCCATTCTGACAGTGCTAGGGCACTAGCACAACCTTGAACTGTCACCTGAGTATGCAGAGTTTGCAGCAGGAACATTTTTTAAAATCCTGTGTGACACAAAATAAGGTTTCTTTTTAAAGAGTACCCACTAAATTTGCTTAAGTGTAAACATCTTTAGGTAGCTTGATGAATACTATTTATATGATTTGTGAGGTTTCACTCTGCATTTTAACACAGATGTCAACAAACAAAGAGGGGGGGAAAGAAAAGAAAAGCATCACCTGCTTGAGATCTCCCTGGATCATAGTATTTTGGGGGAAGTCCAGAGAGATTTCCTCAACTCCTAAAGATAATGGATGGGCAATGAGATATCATTTGTTTGGAGGTGAGCATTGGGCAAAATAATAAACAATAGTATGTTTTTTGACTCCTATAGTTCCTGGTTGGTCACTGTACAACAGAATATTGGACATGAGATGCCTTTGGTCTGCAGCAGCACATTTTTCCCCTGTTCTTAAATCTAAAGAAATCAATTGGCAGGTTAGGCTCAGATCTCTCCCCTGGACATCCAAGGACTGGTAAGAGGCTCCCATGCTGTCTAAATTTATACTATTCTTTTGTAGCTTGAAATGACTGCACTGCTACTGAATCTGAACTCTTGTTTTGAATATGATGCTTGAATGAGATGCATTGGTTCATGTCTTTTCAAAATATGATAACAAAGATCTGCCTCTGTGCTTTTCACATATCTAAAGCAAAAAATGTTGACTACTTCAGTGTGCAGCTTTGTGTTGCTTTGTAGCATTATTGTTTTATTGTTTTCCAGTTTTGGTTACAGACAATAATCTCTTTTCCCTACAGAATCAGGATAATTTCCTTTGCATGACTGTTTGTTCCTAGTTATGAATAAAATTAGTTGGAAGGCTATACTGATGTAGAGGAAAATACTTAGAGTCATAGAGATTTGCATTAAAGGAGACAACATTCTAATTTAAAACATTGCACCAGCATGCTCATAAACTGGTTAGAAAGTGCGTCCATCTATATATGCAGCCTTAAGAAAAAAATTGGTGGAAAGCAAACCAAAAGTCCATCTATTTAGATAGCATACTTTTCCTTGGTTGGCATCTTGTCCTGCATCCTATCTGTACCATGGCCAGTTAGATGTTTCACGTATTTCTTCAATAAGGATAACAGTTCTACAACCCAGTAATAGATACGCAGAAAGAATACATGAACAAAATCCCCCTCCTGCCCTAATGAAGTAGACATCCTCCCAATGGATATTGGCTCTACATTGAGCTAAATATTTCTTCGGTGCCTTACTTTAGCCAGGCATCAGTGAAATAGCAATAGAACACTGGTATCTAGTCTGAAGTCTTTGCCATGTAGTTACTTCCTCCTCTGCAAGCAGTGGGGTGCATATGTATACAACCGGTGGCCAACAATACCCATCAAGATTAATCACCACCATATCTCTTCTACTTGAGAAATAAGAGGATGTGTTCACATTGCAGAAATATAACAGTTTGATATCACTTTAACTATCATGACTGTCCTACAGAATCCTGGGATTTATAGTTTATTGAGGTGTTCAGTCTGGTCTGGCAGAGACCTCTGATGCCTCTCCAAACTACAAATTCCAGGATTCAATCAGAGAGCCAGTACAGTAAAAGTGGTATTAAACTGGTTTGTTTCTGTAGTGCAAATATATCCAAGGTTGTGGGTACTTTGTTGCTAGTGTAGCAAAAATGTCAAACAAATCACACTATGGTCTGTTGTGCAAATTGACACCATAAAATTCTGGTCCATGTGCTTTTCATAAAATTAAAATATGAAATGATTTTTCATGTAATGTGTGCAATGTCCCTTCACAGGATTATTGTGTGTACAATTCAAGGCTGATTCCTGATATCTTCAATGTTTGAACAGTTGCTGAATGCTGTTGTAATCACTAGGCCTCAGTTCTCAGGTTTTATAACATTGTCATATTTGCTTTCACTACTTCTTAATAATAAGACAAATTGCACCATTAAATTTTAGTTACAAAATAATTATTATTATGCACACTTCACCAGAACTATGAAATTCCAATATACTGCATGCTCTTCACAGTCTACTGCCAGCAACCAACTAGAACAAAACAATAGGTATACCCCCTTCCCAAGACTCATGCTTTATTATACAAACAATAGAGATTTCTTTGCTTCACTGACTTCTTGAAAATAATTACACAGGCTTTGTTTCTGTAGCATTGGCAGAGAGAGAGAGAGGACTAGTGAAGCATGAGTTACACAAATTCAAGGGTTGGACTTAATGGCTTTGTGATAAAAGAAAGACTAAAATCTTAAAGGTTGACATGGAGGACAAATGTCATTATTATGGTCATTATTATTATAATTACTATTATTACTTTTATTGTTGTTATTTCAAAATAGAGACTGTTTGAGCCATCACCATTGGTATTTAGAGGTGCCACTAAATATTCAGATTAATAATAATACCATGAAAATGGGATATGTCAAATATAACTTCTTATACTTGGTGAGTTGCCTTATGCTAGAGTTTGGTAGGTTTTTTTAAAATAAGTTATTAGTTGAAGTTACAATTCCAAGCTCCACAATAGTTAACATAATGTTTAGAATCTTTAAGATACCTCTTTCTCATTTTTCAAATAGTAGCTAAAACTGCAACTTTTGGATTATTGCTGAATACAACTAAATTTACAGATTGTTGGCCTTTTGGTAGCAAACACAGACATTTTCCATCTGCCTTAATGTCTTCTCAGCACCTGTAATCTTAAACCATGTGATGTTTCTCTTTTATCATATAGTGACTCCACACTCTAGAATAATAAAACTCTAGAACAATGGAAAAGTTACCAGAATGTGGACTTGTATGCTGCCTTCCTGGAACAGATGACCAAACATTCAGAAAAAAGAGATGTAATAGTAATGGGAGATTTCAATTATCCTGATATTTTTGGGACAAATTCTTCACTTGCCTTGCAGTCAATTTCATTATCAGAAGGTGGGAGAGGCAACAAGGGGATCAGCTATTTTACAATAAAACAGGCAACAAATTAAAAACATCAAGTAACAAATAATAGTCACGCAATACCTGGGAACACTTCTCTAAACAGGATGGTCTTCAACTCAGTTTTGACACTGGTTAAAGAAGTGATGATTCCAAGAGTGAGGGGCAGCAAGTGAAAAGGGACGAATCTGAGATGGGGCAGTGAAAATCCTAGGCTGAGACAGCAGACCTTGACTACTAGAATGGAGAGCACGAGTGGGAAGGTGTGGAGAAAGAAGGTTAGATAAATAAGGAGGGGCCAGCCCATGCCGGGCTTTAAAAGTCAACAGCAGAAGCTTATATTGAATACAGAAGGGGAAGGGGAGCCAGTGAAGGGATAATAATAGAGGAGAAACATGGTCAAAGCGATGAGCAGATGTAATAATGCTGGACAGAAATTAAAGGATGGAGGTGAGAGAGAAGAAGTCCTGCCAGAAGGAGGTTACAATAGTCTAGTGGTGAGATGACAAGAGTCTTGGCAGTAGAGGCCGAAAGAAATTGACATATTTTAGCAATATTGTAGAGAAAGAATCTACAGGCCTTGGCTGTAGCCTGGATCTGGGGGATACACGATAGAGAAGAATAAAAAATGAAATGAAGACTGAGGGCTTCCTGGACTGGCCGAATAGAAATGTCATCAACAGAAACAGAAAAGGAGTATTGGAGGGAAGGCTTAGGTGGAAAGACAAGAAACTCCGTCTTGAACATGTAGAGCTTCAAATGCCGATGGCACATCCACTGAGAGACAGCTGTAAGACAAGATGAAACTTGCTGTTCAAGCCCTGGAGAAAGGTCGGGGTGGAAAGATACAGCTGAGTGTTGAGATTCTTAGGTGGAAGTGACCATGTTCTAGAGTTATACAGTTGAAAGGGGAAGACAAGCATAATCAAACATACATTCTAGAAGTTAAGTGAGCTGATTTTGGTAAACATAGAGAAATATTGTGTGTGGTTCCATGGTCAAGAATACTAAAGAGAATAGAATTCATGATGGATGGGGGCTTCTTAAAAGTCAGATCTTGAAGGCACAAATTCAAACAGTTCCAATGAGGAAGAAAAAAAGGGAGGTGTTTTAAGAAACCAGGATGAACGTCTAAACGACTTTCAACTCAGCTAAGATTTAAAGATGACATGTTCAAGAAGGGGGGGGGGGGGGGGGGGGGGGAGTAACCAGCACATGTAGAGATAAAGTCAGAAAAGCTAAACCACAGAAAAAAGGTAAGATCCACTAGCACAAATAATGCAGGTGTAGACTTCAGTATTTTGGCCCAGATCAAACCTGATAGGGACACACTTAAAGTTAATAAGTGATGCAATGTCACATGGATGTCTACACAGTTACCCTGCCTGAATGTGAATTGGCACCACTTTGTTGTCCCTGACTCCCAAGCTCCTTCTGCTGCTGCCACCATTCTAAACCAGCACACACACCCAGGCAGAGACCACGGGTGATGTTGTTTCTCACTGTGACATCCCCAGGAGGCATCCAGCCATATGATCAAGGAAAGAGGGATACAATTATACATGGAATACTGGATATTGGAAAAGGAAATAATTACAAGCAATTCATTTTTTCTAGCTAATTTCTTTCAAGTACTGCCTTTATACTGGATCAAACTGTTGTGATTAAAGCCAGCTGATTCTCCTTCAACTACAGCTTCTCAATGTCCCATGAGGAAGTCTTCCTAAGACCTCTTGATATAGGTAACACTAAGTGAGGATATCAAAGGATGACACTATGATGTACAACCCTTTCTCCTTCACCTGAAGGGAAACAAGATTCATATTTGATAGAGCCAGAATTGAGATGTTGAAAAGTAAAATGCACATAACATTTAAAGAAGTGGTAGAAATAGGAGTATGATATACAACTGGATGATTGTGATTTCAAGAAGCATCAGTACCTTCCCTTTCCTAACAGAACACTTGTTTCAATAAGCCATGACAAGATAATAGAGATAATATTACTTGACACAGTTTAGTCAATACTTAATGTAAACTCAGCTTGATTAAACTGTGATAAACGTCCAGTTGTTTTCTCCTGTTACAGTCCAGGGTTCTGAGGAAAAAGGGGAGCATACAGTATATTAGCACCAATTCACAAGTAGTGTGGTTTCTGCTACCTTGTGGTTGAAAGCAAGTATCATTCCAGTAAAATTTGAACACGTGAGAATCAAGGGTTAAGCTAACACTTGCATGGGGAAGAAGCACCAATATGAAGCCTTTTCATCTGATTATGTTACTAGCCCAGGGCAGTATACAAGGCAGCCACAGGAAAATTGAGGCTGCACTGCATCAATAATAGCTCATGTTGACTTATGGTTTCATAGATTTATGTAATGACATTTATGATGCTTGTCAATAGTGCATGCAAGTAGAGTTAACTGAAGGAAAAAAGGAACTTTCATCCTGTTATGTGTGAAGTGTGACACAAGTTGATCTTAAGCCATCACTATATATTGCTAGGGGACTGACCCAGTCTCAGTAATACCCTTACCTATTCTTGGCAAAGGAGGATACTAACCGGCCACTTGTACTGAAGAAAGGAAAATCAATATTTAGTTTTACTGCTCAAAAGTAAGATTTTTTACAGCTTCCTGATGGTGCTTTCTTCACACACTACAACAATATGGCATGGTGCTAAATAAAGGTGATGTCAGACAAGGACTTGTGAATGAATAAAATTAAGTTGCTTTCTTTTTCATTGTTTTCTCTTGTTGTCAGGCATGTTTTCAAAGCAGATGCAAAAACTAATATATATTGCCTAAGAGGGGTGCCGCCGCGGACAAATGAGAACAGCGCATGTTGGAGGAAAGGCCACAACTTTATTAGCATACCAAAAGACAGCAAACACAAAATGTAGGGTTGGCTCCAATGCATAAGGTCTGGATCTGTCATTCATCAGCCCAGTGCTGAGTGAATGAACCAAGGTGCTTGGTCACAGCCAAGCTTCGGGATGGCAAGGGATTTTCGGTTAACGTTATGCTCCAATGATTGCTCAGGCGATTGATCGCATTTCCGCAAACACGCATCATCGCCTAACTATCCCTTGTCAATGGGGGAGGGGACCTGTGCCGATGCTGCCCCCGCAATGGCAGCACCGCATTGCTCACAGCCCCTCCATGTCCGGATGGACTCTCGATCCAGTGCTACGCAGCCCTGGAAACCACGCCCACCAGATCCAAGACCTATGCAACTGCCCCACAAAGTTGTGACAACACACAACCCACATAGGGAGGGTGGGTGGGTGAGCAAAATTAGCAATGGCACCGGCTCCCGCACCTCGTGGGCCTTAAATAGGCCCATCACCCAATGATAGGGCGGGGAAGGGGGCCAGAGCCTGACCCCCGGCCTCCAACCAATCGTGGGTGGCGCCGTGCGATGACGCCGCCCAATCTGCAGGCACTTCCACCCGCAGGGCCCGCTGGGACCCGTAGTTCCAGCAGTGCGGGTGGATGTCCCGCCTCCTGCCCTCCCCCAGAGCCAATCTCGGCTCGAGTGGCCCCGCGCTGGGGCTTCTGGGGCCGCTCAAGCCGGGAAGGGCTCACTGCCTGCCGCGGGGGCATCCCCAGCGGCAACCGGGCCGTTCTTCCAAGGCGGGCGGCCTCATTTCTGAGCATATATTCCTATAAAGAAGATTATGACCTTTGCAGCGGTGCATCTTATGCAAACTGGAGTCAAAACTCCACATTCACACAGAACTATCTAAAATGGGGATTTTACAAAATACACAACAATCAAGATCTACACAATAACTGCATTGGGGAATAGCAAACAGTATGGTAGAGTTTCATAAGTAGCAAAAATACATGCAAAATACAAATAGGTACTTAACAGGACACAGTTGCTTTTAGATGGCGAATTGGCAATGCAAAAGAGCAAAGTACCAGTACTAAGAGGGTTTGGGATTGAACAATCAAAGGGGTCAATAACACGAGAGAGAGAGAGAGAGGATGGAGAATGCTTCTCCGCGACCATTTGGGCTGGGGAGGAGATTTTGCTGGCCTCTCATTGGAGAGACCAGCATTTTAAAAGAAAACAGCATGCTCTGCTGGCTGTTGGGAGAGGAGGGGACGGAGTTTAGCCTGCTTGAGGCTTCCCTGCCCAAACTCCTCTCACTTGACTTCAAACGCTGGCCAACCCTCCCGCCTTGACATCAGTGTGAAAATTAATTCTGGTCGCCTCGGGGCCGGGTAGGAATTTTCTCCCCTTTCCAAGGGTTTTTTGCCTACCCCACACTGTTGGTTGAGGACTTTGACAATTGGCATGGGTGTGGTCATAAATAGGTTCCACACATAGGCGGGGGCAGATAGACGTTTCGGTGAACACCTCGGCACCCTCCTAAAGGGTGAAGCTAGGTCTCTGGAAATCATGTTTAGGTCTTGTGAGTAAACGTGAAGAGAAAGAGACTTGCCTTGGGGCTGGTTTGAGATTTAAACCCTCACTTAAGTCTGTTGAGTTAAGTGAGGGAGTCTTGGGTTGGCCTTCCAGATGAGGGTCGGCCGGGGAGCAATCCAATTATGGATTGCCCTTGGGGCCCAAGTGTTTTCACCCTTTGGAACCTGGGGAATTGGTCTTGGAGCAGACCATCCACCAGCTGTTCCTACACAAGGTTCTTCCCCCTGGTTTTTTGCAGTTCTCGAAGAAATAAGTTTGAGTTAAATAAAGTTGCCCATTTTATAACCCAGTTCTCTGTGTCTGGTCTCATTATTAATGAGTTGGTCAGCAAAGAGAAAGGTTAGAAATGTGGAGGTATAATACCTTCTCTAATCCACATACAACATGAGAGAAAGAGGGGAGCAGGTACAGCATATGGCAGTGTGTGAGAAAAATGCTCCTCAAATGATAGATTTCAGCAGTGACAAAAGTTACCTCTCTTTAGTTCCATTTCACCCTACTTCAGAGAAGCAAGATAACATTGTATTCCTAAGCTGGTAAGTGTGGAGAAATGGAGGACTAGCTAATCAAAGTTTTCTGAGCTAGACCAGGACTTGAACAACAAAAATTGAACTAATAAGATCTTCTTGACAAAATCCTGGATTCTGAGGGTCTAAAATATGATTCAGTTTGAAATCACCTAGGCTCAGGTTGTGATTCAGCAAAAAGTTTCTAGAAGCATCCTGTCAGACTCTTGGTACAAGTTTCAAGTACACACCAACCCAGAGCAGACTACCTTTTGAATGTGGGATCTTTTTAAAGCCCCTTGGATAGGGAAAGAAGTTTTCTTCTGTTTGTTTATTTCTCACACTTGCTTTGTATGAGGTTTTGCTGACAAAAAAACCACTTTAGAAAGATTATTACTATATCCTGGTTTATGAAGAAAGAAGTGTTAAGCTGATCATCTTTTGTCTCAAAGGTGACATTTCCTAAGACGGTCATTTGTTGTCCATAATGTATTGTAAGCCAACTGCAGGTTGTCAACACCAGAAGAAATAAAACATTGCCTTTTTGTGTTTAGTGGTGTAATTAATATTTTTGCACACCTCATGCTGATAATGAAACCATATTCTGGCTACCCACCTGATCTACTATGATTGAACCCTGAAAATGTTTACCTCTTACGGATGATGTGCACAGAGATTGTAATGATAATTTTTATACTGTTTTTATAATTGACCGGTAATTAATATAAATAAAAGTTAATAATAATAATAATAATAATAATAATAATAATAATATTGTAGGAATTTGTGAGTTTGCAAAAATCTATGTATTGTAATGCTGATTTTATCTGTTGTGCTCCCGCCTCAATCCATGGGGAGAGGCAGGAAATATAAATAAAGATTTTATTTATTATTATTACTAGCTACAGGATTTGATGAGAGGGGCCTTCCCAACCAATGCTTCCCCGTCCATAGGTAGACACTCAGTGTTTCCCTTCTGCTAGTCTACCGACCACCCCGTTGTCTAGCAGACTCCCTAACCGAGCTGACACAGCTAGTTTCCGAGCTGTTGTTGGAATCCCCCAGACTTTTAGGTTTGGGAGACTTCAACATTCCTCTCGAGACCAGTTTAACAGGTGCGGCTCGGGAGTTCATGGAGACCATGACAAACATGGGCCTATTCCAATTGGTTGCTGGGCCCACACATTGTGCAGGTCATACACTCAATGTGGTCTTTAGTACGGAGCAGGAAGATCCGTGGGCAGAGGTTACTAGGACCTCCGCATTGTCATGGACAGATCATTTCCTGGTCAAGATGGAACTTAGAGCCTGTATCCGCCCCTCCGGGGGTGGTGGACCCATTAGAATGGCCTGCCCTCGAAGGCTAATGGAACCAATCCGATTCCAGAAAGCCTTAGAGGGTTTAATGGTTGGTGATGCTTTGGTTAATACTTGGAACACCGATCTTCCCAGGGCTATTGACATGATCGCTCCCACGCGTCCTTGCCTTTCCGCTTCAAACCGTAAGCCATGGTATATACCAGAGCTTAGGAATATGAAGCGGCTTGGACAACTACTAGAGCGCAAGTGGCGGAAGACTCGACTCTTATTCGACAGAACTCGCCATAGGAACTTTCTTTGGTCCTATCGGGAGGCAATACATGCAGCGAAGAGATTCTTCTTCTCTGCACGTATTGCGTCTGCAGAGTCTCGCCCAGCAGAGCTGTTTAGGATGGTGAGGGAGCTGACACAGGTATCCCCTGCGCCAAATCCTTTACTTAACCCAACGACGGCCTGCTGCGATGCATTTAATAACTTCTTTGTAGATAAAATCTCTCAGATAAGAGCTGACTTAGATGCCAATATTTCAACAGAAACTATAGGTGAGGTGTCCAGCAACTCCGTCGATGAAGTTATTCTGGATCAGCTGCAATCTGTGAGTACTGATGATGTGGACAAGCTCCTTGGTAGGGTGAGGAAAACAACTTGCCCTCTCGACCCTTGCCTATCATGGCTGGCCGTCCGGGGGGGGGGGGGGGGGGTTGCATTGAGGAAGTTCCTTATGGATATCATCAATGCATCCTTCAGGGAAGGACATATTCCATCTTGTTTGAAGGAAGTGGCTGTTAGGCCGCTTCTGAAAAAACCTTCCCTTGACCCCCTGGATATAAATAATTACAGGCCAGTCACTTTACTACCATTTTTGAGCAAGGTGATCGAGAGGGCGGTTGCTCTTCAACTCCAAGCTGTCTTGGATGAAACCGATTATCTAGACCCATTTCAAACTGGCTTCAGGACAGGCTTTGGGGTTGAGACTGCCATGGTTGCCTTGACCGACGATCTGCGTCTGAGCATCGACAGGGGTAGTGTGACCCTGTTGGTGCTCCTAGACCTCTCAGTGGCTTTCGACACAATAGATCATGGCATCCTCTTGGACCGTCTGAGGGGGTTAGGTATCGGAGGCACTGCATTGCAGTGGTTCCGGTCCTTCCTCTCGGGCAGGTCCCAGAGGGTGCTGCTCGGGGACAGCTGCTCCAGTAAAAGGGAGCTCACCTGTGGGGTTCCACAGGGTGCTATACTGTCCCCGATGTTATTTAACATCTATATGAAGCCGCTGGGTGAGATTATTCGGAGTTATGGAGCTGGGTGTTATCAGTACGCTCCATGTCTCGTTCATCGGCCTCGAATTCTGATGGCGTCTCTTCTCTCAATGAATGTCTTGGGGCAGTAATGGGCTGGAAGAGGAAAAACAGATTGAAACTGAATGCGGACAAGACGGAGGTGCTCACGGTAGCAGCCCCGAAACCAAGAATTGGGTTGCAATCCCCAGTCCTGGATGGGGTCACACTCTCCTCCAGTGACTGTGTTCGCAGTCTGGGGGTGCTCCTTGACTCTTCGCTCCTGATGACAAATCAGGTAAATGCGACAGTCATGAGCACCTGTTATCAGTTTCGGCTGATACGCCAACTGCGCCCTTTTCTGGAAGTAAGGGATCTCAAGACTATTGTATATGCGCTGGTAACCTCACGTCTAGATTTCTGTAATGTGCTCTACATGGGGCTACCCTTGTGCTTGATTCGGAAACTGCAATTAGTGCAGAATATGGCGGCCAGAGTAGTGTCAGGAACATTGAGGAGGGACCATATTACTCCAGTATTAAAGTCCCTCCACTGGCTGCCTATTAGTTTCCGGGCCCAGTACAAGGTGTTTGTTATCACCTTTAAAGCCCTAAATGGCTTGGGTCCAAACTATCTCAGGGACCGCCTCCTCCCATATAATCCTCCCCGCACACTCCGGTCCTCTGGGAGGAATTTGCTGCAGCCTCAAAGATCTAGGCTTTCGGCTACCTCCCAGAGGGCGTTTTCTGTTGTCGCCCCCAGATTATGGAACGACCTGCCAGACGAGATCCGTCAACTGACATCTTTAGACAGCTTTAAAAAGGCTGTCAAGACGGATCTCTTCCGGCAGGCCTTTCCTGGATAGATAATCCCACTTCAGGAACCCTCTTCTCATGAGAGTCCCTAAGGTCCTCTCTGGAAATTTGAGTGGATTGCTGCCACAGTTTGCTGTTTTGTTTTTGTTTGTTTTGTAATGGTGTGTATGTGTTATGTTGTTTTAATTTGTTGGTTTTAATTATAATTGATTTAATAACTTTTTAAGGGGGAGGGGAGTAGATTTTGATATATATTGTACTGTATTTTATTATTGTTAGCCGCCCCGATTGACCTCAAAGGGGCGGGATATAAATAAAATTTTTATTATTATTATTATATTCACACACCCACATGCACACACACAGAGAGAGAGAGAAAAAGAGAGAGAGAGAGAAGAACATACATCTTGGCACATGTGTGTTAGAGATATAGCCATCTTGGTTATGTTCTGTGATGAATCTTAGTACTGTATGCTGATTCCATTCTTTTTGTGTATATGAGGGAACTCAGGGAAGGGGTTTGGTAAAAATTAATACCTCTGTTACTTGCCATCTCAGCCAGGAAGAAAGCTGAAGCTGCTCAGTTGAAGTCACCACTTGGTCAAGCCCAGCGATTTTCTTGACAGTTGTATAGATTCTAACCTGCAGTGCCATTCTTTGGTTCAGCTATTAGTCATGTTACCTACGTATGTTCCTTAAAGCTGTGTCTCTTTAAACCTATTCTTTACTTCCACATCTTATTTTTGCACATTGTAACAACTAGGATTTTCTATTACACACCATTGAGATACTTGATTGCAAGGCATTTTGGCGTGAAAGCTATTGATGCTGAAGCATTTCACGTGGCTTTTGCTTTGATTTTCAGTTCTTTTGAACTCTTACCTCCAAACAAAATCTATGAATTTGTGTTTATTGACCTACATGGATAAAAAGTGATTGAAAACAAGCCTTTTTCACATGATTTGTGTTCTGGAAATAATTTTATTCAGCATGAGGAGCTTTTCTTTCATTTCACTTGATGGCAGATATTGTGAATTATTCCTCTTAAATCAAATGTCATATATTCCACTGTAAAATGAAACCACCTGCCACAGACTAAAAAATATAGGGAATGTAGCTTTTTCTACAAACTGCATGTCTTATTCAGTGAGTTTCTTCACTATTAATACATAATGTAGTCTTGTTGCCTAACATAAGCATGACATCTCTTTTCTCTGTCTTACATATAAAGAAAGTGACCTTACACTTGTGTATCTCATTTGTTTCTGTCTGAATACCAGATAATGCAAGATAATAGCACAAGAAGTGACTACAACGCAATTGTTGTCAACAATTAGAATAAATCCTGTTTATCTTGATATTATATCTGTTCTGTATTCATCTTTATTTATACGACTAGCAGGTGAAACCAGAGAGACAAGTTCAGATTTTCTTTTGCTAGTGTTTGTATGTTTTACCCATAATATAAAATGTGCAGGCATAAACAGGATACACTAGTGGCTTCCATTTTCAAAAAGGATCCTGTAACCTGTAAATCACATTTCTACATTACAACCTAGTCCCAGATCTGCATATAGAAATTAAGACACTAGCCACTAATAATAATAATAATAATAATAATAATAATAATAATAATAATTTATTTATACATATCCCGCATCTCCCTACAGATCAAAGAGAAGGAGGACAAGCACTAAACAGGAATTGAACTAAGGGCCAGGACTTCATTAATAAAGTTAATAACAAGAGTAAAACAATTACCAGATGACTACCTGCCTCTTAGAATCAGAGTTGGAAGAGACCACAATGGCCATCCTGTCCAACCCCCTGCCATGCAGGAACTCACAATCAAAGCACCCCCAACAGATGGCAATACAGCCTCCACTTAAAAACCTACTAAGAAGGAGACTCCACCACAGTCCGAGGTAGTGTGTTCCACTGTCAACAGCTTTTACTGTCAGGAAGTTCAAAAGACAAGACTGAGCCTAGAATATTAGAATCATAGAGCTGGAAGAGACCTCAAGGGCCATCCAGTCCAAGCTCCTGCCATCCAGGAATACACAATCAACGCACACCCAACAGATGGTCATCCAGCCTCTATTTACAAACTGCCAAAGAAGGAGATTCTGTCATCCTCTGAGACAACATATTCTATTGTTGAATAGCTTTTACTGTCAGAAAGTTCTTCCTAATGTTGAGGTGGAATCCCTTTTCCTGTAGCTTGCATCCACTGTTCTGGATCCTATTGTCTGGAGCAGCAGTAAACAAGCTTGTTCTATCCTCAGTATGACACCACTTTGAATACTAAAACAGTCTCTTCTCCAAGCTAAACATACGCAACTCCCTAAGTATCTCCTCTTAAGGCATGGTTTCTGGATCCTTCACCATTTTGGTCACCCTCCTCTGGACACACTTCAGCTTGTCAACATTTTTTTTTTAAAAAAAACTGTGGTGCCCAGAACTGGAAGCAATATTCTAGGTGAAGCCTGATCAAAGCAGAATAGACTGGCACTATTAACTCCATTGATCTAGAGCCTATATTTCTATTGATGCAATCTAGAATCGAATTGGCTTCACACTGTTGACTCATGCTCAACTTGTGTTCTACTAGGACTCCTAGATCTTTTTCACATGTTGTCATGTTAATCCAGGTGTCCTCCATCCTATATTTATACATTTCATTTCATTTTTTTGCCCAAAGTATCTTAGATTTCTCCCTGTTGAAGTTCATTTTGTTAGTTTTGGTCCAGTTGTCTAAAGTATTAAAATCATTCTGAATTTTGATCTTGTCCTCTGGGTATTAGCTACTCCCCCTAATTTGGTGTCATTTGCTTATTCTTCTGGTACATAAAAGAACCAAGAAACTAAGCTTTACTCAGGTAATTCTATCATAACTGAAAGCATTAGAAATTAATAAAATAAAATTTAAAAATGCAATTTACTCTTGTGTTTTCAGAAAGGTGATTCCTTTCCTATGTATTTGAGAGCCAATACACCATTACATTCCTGAGTGTTGAGTGTCTTTACGCTGCCGGCCTAATTTCCTTCAGAGGGAAGCTGCAGCCGCCAAACCACGTGGTTTCCCTATGGAGGAAAAAGAAACTGGAAAAACCGGGTTCTTTTTGAGCCTCAGGGGTGGCATAACAAGTGTGCCACTGGCACACTCATTGTGTAAGCACTGCATGGCAACATGCAGATGCCGCACAGCGCTTATGTAACAATGGTGGAGCCCATGTACATAGGGTGCCACCATTGTTATGCCATCCACACGTACTAAGGTTAGGGACCGTGCGGTTGTCACATGGTCCTAACCCTAGAATTAGCACCAGTACACTGTTTGCTGGCAGAATGCACTGCACCTTTGTGTTAATGAAATTTATTTTTAGTTCATAATTTCATAATTTATTTAATAACGTATTCTTTCTTTTCTTTTCTTTTCTTTTCTTTTCAATAAATCCTTATTCCCCTCTTACTGGAAGTGCTTGGTCCCCCTTCCCCCACTTTTGTCACTCTTTTGCAAGCAAGACACTGATAATAGTTATGTTAGGCCATCATTTTCTACAGACTAGACTGACCTACTCTATGCTGAATTAAAGCAGCTTTAGAGTAAAATATATTCACTTTCTATATATCTGTATGGTTTACCATCAGTGCCTTGCTAGCAAAAAGAGTACTTTTTTAAAAAAAGTCAAGTGGAGTTTCTGAACAGTTTGGGGCACAGCACAATCTAGAAAGCACTACATCCATTAAGTTTTTGATAAGTGGCTCTTAATACATCTTCCCCAAAAATTTGCCAGTTTGTTAAAGCAGCAGCTTAAATGAGATGTTTAATCATTACTCAAGATGGGAGATAATTTTGTTTGTTCCACACTTTTAAGAGAAGTGGCCTAATTCATACTTCCCAGACTAGGGGCTTGTCTACGTGGACCAAATGAAATGATCTCCCCTGATTTTTACTGCGAGCAGTCCAGAAGACATATGGAAGGATTTGGATAGCATCTGGGCTCTTTTAGTGGCTTGGAGTTTTAATCTGGAGGAAAAAAAGTGAAATCCACAAACATCTGGATAATTTCAACCGGAAAGAACAAACCCTTAAAGTGAACAAAATTTGGCTACCAGTCCTGAGGAATAGCAAAATAAGGACTCAGCAAATGCAAATGGGAAGCCCAACCCATTCCCTTGGTCACTGTCTCGACTTAGTTCTCCCCTCCAACTGTGTCGTGTCCGACTACTTGGCTTCTGTTTTTCCACTATCTGACCATCACCTACTTTCCTTTACTCTTACCTACATCCCACCTCCCCGTCATACCGTCCTCTGTCAGTTCCGTGATCTTCATTCTCTTAACCTTAACCATCTCACTCAGTCGTTGGACTCATCCTTCGCTTCTCTCAATCTTGGGGACTCTGCTGACTCAGTTATGTCTTTATTGAATTCTACTCTCTCCTCAACTCTTGACAGCTTTGCCCCAGTATCTACGCGCGTGTCCTCCTCTTCCTCTATGACTAGGCCTCCCATTGTTAGATTTCTCCGGTCCTGCTCCCGAGCAGCCGAACGTCTCTGGAGAAAGTCCAAGGAGTGGGCCGACTTTATTCACTATAAATTCATTCTTTTATCTTTTTCACGCGCCCTGTCGATGGCAAAACAAGACTACTTCAAATTATTGATCTGCGCCAATGAGAGACGCCCGCACCGTTTGTTCTCCTGTTTCAACACACTGTTAAAACCCTCTCCTCCCTCCATCTCTCCATTATTTTCTCCCTCTGACTTTGCCAATTATTTCATTACAAAGATCACTACCATTCGTTCTGAGTTAACTCTTCATGATTTGGCTCCCACCATTAATCTCCTCGCCCCTCCTACTAATAAACTCTCTGTGTTTCCTCCTGGTTCTTTGGAAGAACTCTCTTCGCTGCTGAACTCATCCAAACCCACCACCTGCTCTCTTGATCCAATTCCTTCTCGTCTTCTAATCTCTATAGCCCCCTCTTTGTTACCCTCCCTCCTCTATATCTTTAATCTCTCTTTCTCCACGGGTTCCTTCCCCTCAGTCTTCAAACATGCCTTAGTTTCCCCTATTCTGAAAAAACCCTCTTTCGACCCCTCTTCCTTGGCTAGCTATCGTCCAATCTCTCTTCTTCCTTTTCTTTCTAAGGTGTTGGAACGAGTTGTCTATTCATGCTGTCTTGAGTTTCTTGAAACCAACTCCAATCTGGATCCCTTCCAGTCTGGTTTTCGCCCACGGCACTCCACAGAGACGGCCCTCACTAAGATCTCGAATGATCTTTTGCGGGCCAAGGCAAATGGCCTTTATTCTATCCTTGTCCTTCTCGATCTGTCTGCGGCCTTCGACACCGTGGACCACTGTCTCCTAATAGATGTACTCTCTGACCTTGGTTTCTTGGGCCTTGTTCTCGATTGGTTCACATCTTACTTGTCAGATAGATCTTTTTCAGTGGTCTCGGGTGGTCAGACCTCGTCTTCTGTCCCCTTATCTGTTGGAGTTCCTCAGGGCTCTGTTTTGGGTCCCCTTCTGTTCTCTTTATACACACTCTCCCTTGGCAAACTTATCAGTTCTCTTGGTTTCTCCTACCATCTTTACGCCAATGATACCCAGCTGTACCTTTCCACCCCTAAACTTTCGCCAGAGCTAGAGCAGCAAGTGTCATCCTGTTTAACAGCTGTCTCCCACTGGATGCACCATCAGCGTCTGAAGCTCAATATGTCCAAGACCGAGCTTCTCGTTTTCCCTCCTAAGCCCACCCTTCACTATTCCTTTTCTGTTTCTGTCAATAACATCTCTATCCAGCCGATCCAGGAAGCCCGTAGTCATGGTTTCATCTTTGACTCCTCTTTGTCGTTTATCCCCCAGATCTAGACTACAGCCAAAGTCTGTAGATTTTTTCTCTATAATATCGCCAAAATCCGTCCATATCTTTCAGCTTCTACCGCAAAAACACTGGTCCATGCCCTAGTGGTCTCACGATTAGACTACTGTAACCTCCTCCTGGCAGGGCTTCCCCTCTCTCACCTCCACCCATTAATTTCTGTTCAGCATTCAGCTCGCTCGCTGTTATGATCATGTCTCCCCTCTGCTGTCTTCCCTTCACTGGCTCCCTCTTCCTTTCCGCATCAGGTACAAACTTTTGCTACTCACCTTTAAATCCCTGTATAGGCTGGCCCCTTTTTATTTAACCGATCTTCTCTCTCCCTACATCCCTACTCACACTCTCCGCTCTGGTAGCCAAAGTCTCCTCTCTCAACCCAGGATCTTCTCTGCCCCATCCTGGATCCGTCCCTTCTCTCTTGCTGCCCCTCATTCCTGGAACCTTCTTCCTCTGCATACATGGCTCATCACTTCCCTAACCAGCTTTAAGGCTGAGCTGAAAACCATATTGTTTAGGGAAGCATTCTCAGGGAATTTGTGATTGTCATCTGGCTGTATGATAATGTTTGATGTGATGTGATCTGCTTTTATATTTGATGTCTGCCTTCCCAAGCTCACACAGTATATATATATATACCCACTTTTTCCAGACAAGCATTCTCTGAAGATGCCAGCCACAGATGCTGGCGAAACGTCAAGAAGAAACTCTTCTAGAATATGGCCATATAGCCTGAAAAACCCACATAAAACCACCTATTTAAGTTTACATCCGCATCTAGCATGGGAGAAAAGGCAGATAATCTCTAATTAGTATTTCTGTCTTATATGGATAAATTTTAATAACAGTCAAAAGTGCAGCACTCCACAGGGAAATACTGGGGAATTGATACAACTGCAAGGAAAAGGAGATCAATTATTGACCACCTTCTTTGTTGAAAACATATATAAAATCATAGCATTACAGAATCTTAGAGATGGAAGAGACCACAAGGGCTATCCAATTCAATCCCCCGCTTGCAGGAATACACACAATTAATGGACTGTTTAAAAATCTCCTAAGATGGAGACTCCACTCTAATGCAGCATGTTCCACTGTCAAACAGTTCTTACTGTCAGGAAGTTCTTCCTAATGTTTAGGTGGAATCTCTTTTCCTGTTACTTGAATCCACTGTTCTAGGTCCTAACCTTTTGAGCAGCAGAAAACAAGCTTTCTCCATCCTCAATATGACATCATTTCAAATATTTAAACATGGCTCTCATGTAACCCTTAATATTCTCTTCTCTAAATAAGCATACCCAGGTCCCTAAGCTGTTCTTCATGGGCATGCTTTCCAGACCTTTCACCATTTTGGTTTCCTGAAGCTGGACACACCCTAGCTTGTCCATATCCTTTTTGAACAGTGGTGCCCGGAACTCGACAAAATAAAGTGGCATAACTCTATAAGAAGTTATTTTGCCAGTTGCAGACAATGCAAAACCAACAGTTGTGGGAAATGACAGCTTTTTTAACTATTGTCTAGAGACAAAAATATAATTCTCAAAACAATAAACAACTGATGAACTCTGGTATGGGGTTTTACCTCCATAATTTATTGAGGGGCCCTAAGATCAAGTGGTAATATACCATCTCTGCACTGTTTTGATAGAAGACCTAAAGATGTTCTGTAGAAACTGACCCACAGTTCATGTCTTGGGTACAGTATATTTTTCTGGGTTGCACTGTAATTCATGCAAAGTGGATGTGAGCCACCTAGCACATGAAAAAAATAGTAGCACAGCTGTTTCGACAGCACTTGGTTTTATTAGTTCTCCATTAGTTCTACATTCACTTTGATGATAGCTAGGCTGAACTGTATTTTTATAGGTCAAATGAAGTGCAACTCTATAAAATAATCTGTAACATAGCTGGATCAGCATCTTGGAAGTGAATTTTCTATTTATTACAGAAGTGCTGTCAGGATTTCCTTGTAAATAGCTGGCTTGCTTCACTTCTTATAGAAGGTTGATATGGCTCAGGTCTTGAAATCTTCATTCCTCTATCTTGTCTTGCTGTGTTTTGGAAAAAGATGTAAATGTCAAGCTGCATTCAGAAAAGATTGTGATATTGACTGTTGGGTGATCCTGAACTCTTGAAGTTGGGGATATCTTCTATTGATGGTAGTCTATCTTTGTTGCTCACAGGAATCTTCTAATGTAATAATTTACTTTCTGACTTGACAAATCCCATATTAGATTCTCTCAGAAACTGACTTAACAGTTACTGACTTGGATTATGTGAACAGAGGAAGGTAGTTACAGGTTGAGTCTCTCATATCTGAAATTCTTGGGACCAGAAGTGTTTTGGGTTTCAGAGTTTTTTGGATTTTGGAATATTTGCATATACATAAAAGGATATCTTGAAGATGGGACCTAGGTGCAGTGCGCCTGCATCATACACGGGTAGCCATATGTGGCTTTCAGAATATGCTGAAAGCTGCACTGGGAGAAGCAATGGTGCATGCACCCATGGCAAGTGCACCACACCATGCTGCAGACACAAGCCCCATTATTTTTAATGGGGCTCCACCATATGCGGTAGTTCCCTTACGTGGTGGGGGGGAGGTCTGGAACGGATCCCCTGAGTAACAGAAGGGCTTACTGTGTAAATCTGAAATCTCTTTATGATTCATATATACCTTATACACATAGCCTGAAGGCAATTTTATACACAATATTTTAATTAATTTTGTGCATGAAACAAAATTTGTGAATACTGAACCACCAGAAAGCAAAGGTGTCACTATCTCAGTCACCTGCATGGACAATTATGGATTTTGGAATATTTCAAAATTTGGAATTCGAGATAAGGAAGTCTCAACTTATATTTCGTAACTATCAGGACCACTGTCAATGAACATTTAAAATTGAATTTACCTCCACATTTAGCTCCAGCCTTACAATTCTACTAAAAAAATGAGGCTAGTATTTTGATAATGCCATTTTCAGTGCAGCACCCTGCATTTTGAGTCATTCTAAAGCACATTTTATTGCCAGTATTCTACATTTTCACTATAAGACTGTGCTATTTTTTTAATTTTTAATTTTTAATTTTTTTTAGCATCAAATGACTTCCTGAAATCTTGTAATTCCTACTATTTGTTTCCTAGGACTCATGTGTGTGGATACACATTCCTTTCTAATTTAGCAGTGAGCATCAATGTACAAGAGTGGTTATTAATGTATGATTAGACCACAAATCCATGATGCAGTATAGCTGTGAATTAACCATCTAACCTCTCCCTGAAAATAGTTGAACATCTTAGGCTCAATTGGAAAAAAAAATTAATACTGAAGTATTATCACTAAGGAACTCATCAAAATTTCAAAGATTATTACATTTCCCATGGAAATCCTTTTCTTAGGTCTGTGAAAATATTTATATTTTACAGATTTCATCTTGTAGTCTTGCACAAGCCTGTTATCCACATTAAGTACATCTTAAGTACTTATGGGCCTGAACAGACAGGCCAAAATAAAGCTGCTTCGAGTCACTTTGGAAATATGCTGTTTAAATGATGCACAATCCTAAGAAGCCAGAAGCTGTGCCAAAGCCACGCTCCAGTCCTAAGGTCTGGAGCATAACTTTGGTGCAGCTTCTGGCCTCTTAAGCTGCCTGTGTCATTTAAACAGCATACCTCCAAAGTGACCCAAAGCAGCTTTATTTTGCCCTGTCTGTTCAGGCACTATATCTGCAAAAATAGGGGCAGGATAACCAACATCAAAAATTCCAGAAATCCCTCAGTATTTTAGAAATATAGGCGGGATATAGACCACCTTGCTTTGCTGCACGAGGGAGCCACAGCGGACCTCGTGCAGTAAAAAGGACTCCAAAAAGTGGGTCCTTCTTGCAGCGCCATAAGGACATCTCAGTGCACCAATGGTGCACTCATGACGTCCTTATGACACCGGGACGTGCAGACACTAAGCGTCCGTCATGTCGAAATGGCAGCACTCGTGTGTACAGGGCGCCACCATTTTGACACCCCGTCACGTGCTGGGGTGAGGCCAATATGGGCGGTGCGCCCTCAACCAACCCCTAGCATGTGACGGGGGTGCCAGAAAGGCCCGTCTAGATCAGTCCATAGATTATAATCTTGGTCATCTTTTTAATTTTTCTCTCTCCCCACCCCATCAAACACACAATCTATTTAGTATGTTGGTTGCAACTATTTAATCTATCATTCCACCTCTATCATGAATTGCCTTCAGACTCCCTCTCCGCTTTTTATGGTGAGCCATCTAGGGATCTTGCAATGTAAGAGTCAGTAAGATAATGAAAGGAGGAGAATAAATCAATTCGTCACCCTTGATGTCTTTGGCTTTGTGTGTTTTCCCCCCTCATATGTCTTAATTTTTAGTTGCTTATGTGTGCAAGAACATGCTCTCCATGACTAATGTGCTAGCATTGGCAAGCATATAGCTTTATTCTTTGCACTTCGTTTATATTCTGTTTAACTCAGTGTTCAAAGAATTAGAATTTTTTATTGGTCATGTTGGATTTGTTTGTCAACTTGGATTACTGCCTCTCATTTAGTTTTCAAGGCCTGGCATTCTCTGTTGATTAAGAACAATGAGGTGTGTGTGTGTGTCTTTCTGCATCTGTGTAATGTAAACAAAACTGCATAGTTAGCCTTTGATCCAGGAGCTGTCCTACATGTCATCATAAATTTTCTGTGTTGAATTTCTTGCTAAAGGGGAACATATATTTCAATCTTTTTAGAGCTTGATGTGTGTTAATCTTCAAGTAGGGCATGAAGAAGTTGAGGCTTCTGCATAGCTAGAGGAGAAATAATAAAAAAGAAGGAGTAAGTTCTTTAGCCCTTTGGGGATTTCATCCCCAAAGGAAGAAGAAGGTTGAGCAAATCCATCCAATACAATTCTGTAATATCTGTTCCTTTCCATGGTCCCTGAATAGACATTGACTGTCTGTTCCCTGACTGAATGTTGAGAGTATAGCAGTGCCCTTTGGCAGCTGCCCAGCTGCTGCAGTATTGGCTGTGCCAAGCTCATATGCTCTTGCCTTTGACTAACCTAGGACAGCTCTCTTGCTCCTATGACATAGCTCAGAGCAATCATTTCTGCCTTTTCCCTTCCCAGCTGCTTCTTCCTGTTCCCAGCTGTCCCTTCCCAAGTCCAACAAGGATGCAAGAAGGGTCCTTCTTAATAATTTCTGAATGAATATGTCAGAAATCCCATTAAATATCCAATTTCAAGTGGCTCTCTATTAAACACACTATAGAAATCCAAACAACTCTCTTGCTCTATGAATATTTCTTAAACTGTGATACTAATGAGAAAAGATGTCTAGGCTTCAAAACACAATGCAGAAACAATATAGTTTGAGACCGTTTTAACGGCCTTGGCTCAGTGCTAGAGAATCCTGGGAACTGTAGTTTTGTGAGACATCTAGCCATCTATGTCAGAGGGCTCTTGTGCCACAATAAACTGCAATTCCCAGGATGCTCTAGCACTGAGATAGGGCCATTGAAGCGGTCTCAAACTGGATTAATTCTACAGTGTGTTTTGGACCTTAAAAACAGTAAAATGAGCACACGTCATGTCAACATTATGTTGACAACATTTCCCCATGAATGTTCTTGTAGATTAAAAAAAAATTCAATTCAGCACTTGTTGGCTAATAAACAGTGTCCCTGATTTATAGGACAACTCTATTTTTTAAAAAAATAATAATAATCTGTTGTTAGATCACAATCAATATGTTGTTTTTAGAGTGGCTAGCTTCAAATATATTGACATTGAAAAAGTATTATAAATTATATGAAATATATTTGATATATTATAACTTAAAAAAGGGGTCGCATTTGTATCGACTCATATTTTAACTTATTTTAGTCCATTTATAGTTGTATATTCTATTTTTGCCAACACTAGTTGCCTCCCATAGCTTCCCTATCCTCTAGCCATCCCTTTCCATGATTGAAAGCCATTCCCAGGGCGCTTGCATGATTGGCAGTCATGTGATGTCACTCTCCCCTCCTCCTCTCGTTCCCTCCTCCCCCTTTTTAAAATCCTGTTTTCATACAATTCCAGAGCTCTGAAGCTTCAATTTTTAATGTTTTTTTTTTTAAAGCTTGAATCAGGACAGCAGAGCATCGGGATTGTGGGGGAAAAAGTTGGGTTTTTTTTTAGAAAAACAACCTAAAGGCATGCTGGGTAAGGCATAAGGGAGGCAGGCAGGGAGGGGTTAAGGGAGAGAAGGGAGCAGTAGCCCTGGTTGTGCAAATGAAAGAAATGTGGTTGTGGCAGCTCCCAAATTGATATGTTACCATTTTTATTTTTGCTTGCAGGGTTTCAGTGTGAAAAGAGCTGATGTGCCAATGTGCCCTGTTTGTCTGAAAAGTCAAGTTCAGAGACATAGGCGGGATACAGACTGTCCTGCACCTGCCCCTTTCCGCAACGGATTGGGGCCTCAGTGGCCAAAGCGGCAGCCCCAGAGGCCCCAATCCGCTGCTTTTCCAGGCCTCGGGGAAGCGGCAAAATGCCACTTCCCTGCGGCCTGGAAAGGGGTGTCCTTGGGGCTTCATGCCCCAAGGACACCCTGACAGTGGCGGGAAAAAGGGGAAAGGGGCCTCTTGGCCCCTTTCTCTCTGTATCGCTGGTGCGGCCTTTTAAAGGCCGCACCAGCGATACGGCCATTTAAAGGCTGCACCAGCTCCAAAACGGAGCTCCTTTTGGTGCCACTGAAAGGGCGCCAAGACATAATGGCCGTGCAGCGCCATTTGGTTGCAATGCGGCCATTACATCAAAATGATGGCACCCGTGTGTACAGGGCGATGCCATTTGGATGCCCCCGTCACCTGCTAGGGGTGCTGCGTCCTCAGCCAACCCCTAGCACGTGACGGGGGCAGTGCAAAGGCCCATTTAAATCGAGCCCTAGTCATGTTAATCTGGAATATTAGCTTGCAAATGGATCTTTGTTTAGCTAGAGGCACCAGATTACAAAAGGATAGGTTTTATGGCTTAGAATAGAGGGCATTTTGCAATTCCTCCCAGTGCCCTGGACATAAGGCTGAAATGTAGGACATGTCTGGGAAAAGGACGAGCCCTGGTCTATCTGTTAGTAAGTCTAAAGCACGAGAGAAAAGAAAACTAGTAAAGCTAAATTTCAAAACAAGGTTTATGTACATGTCAAAACAAACATATCCACAGATAGAACTAAAAGGGGGATTTTAAAAAAGTCAGCCTTTAGGAATGCTTCTGCAATATTGATTCTTTATAGGGAAAGAGTGGCGGGAAATCTGCAATGCATTAAAGCAGACCAGCACAACTTGGCAATAGGTAAGGGACAAAATTAAAGTAGGCTATAACTTCTTTGGGCTGCAGAAAGGTTTTAACTGATTAATTATTATTTAAATAATAATAATTTATATTACAGTGGACCCTTGTTATCCGCTAGGGTTTAGTTCCAGGAACCTCCAGGGATAACAAAATCTGTGGATGTTTGAGTACCATTAAATATAATGGCACAGTAAAATGGTGTCACTTGTATAAAATGGAAAAATCAAGGTTTGCTATTTAGAATGTATACTTTTTTGGAATATTTTCAAGCCGTGGATGCTTGAATCCATGGATAAAAAATCCCACAGATCAGGAGGGCTGTCCATATTAACATTAATTCCGTCCTCCTTTTCCTCTGCCCAGCCCTCTCCTCAGGAGAAAGCTGAGCAGTGGAGGGGCCTTGCCTGTCCTTCTCTTCTTCTGCCTGGACTTCTTCTTGGGAGAAGGCTGAGCGATGGAAGAGTCTTGAGGGCTCATATACTCCTCTTCCTCTTCCACCATTTGGCCTTCTCGGGAGAAGCCAGGCATAGAAAAAGCCTTTCAGAATGAGTGTTTGTCCCTCCTTCTCCTCCTTCTCTTCCTCCTGGCATTCTCCTTGGGAGAAAGCCATGACTGAGTAGTGGAGGAGACTTTGCCTGTCCTCCTCTTCCACCACTGCCACCTGGCCCTCTCCTCAGGAGAAACCCAGGCAGCAGAGAAGCCTCCTCCACTACTATGAATATTAGTATACAGTATTTTAATGATTTTATAGTATTGTATTGTAACTTTGGGTTTATGTGTTTTTCATTGTGTTTTATATTTTGACCTGTTGTACCCTGCCTTGAGGAGAGACAGAAAATAAATTATTATTATTTCTCAGGATTTCCCCCCTCCTCAGTAATGTCTCCAAGGCCCCTTTTCTTTAGAACTGAAGTTGCAGTGGTTTATTGGTTGGTATTATTTTGTTTAATTTATTGTTATTTTAACTAGTTATTGTGGTTTTAAATTAGATATGTTGTTTAATAACTTTTTAAGGGGGGGAGGGAAATATATTGTTTTTATGCTGTATGTTATTTTAATGTTGTAAACCGCCCGGATTGGTTCGCTACAGGGCGGTATATAAATAAAAAATTATTATTAATTTATATTATTATTATTATTATTATTATTATTATTATTATTATTATTATTATTCCATTTTCTCAACCAGAATAATTATCTTGCTTTGCTTCTGGAGATCATGCCTTGCTTTTAGCTTTCTGTAGATGTAGTAGACCCGTACACAGCCCTATGCATGATAAGAAACTAGCCCTATGCATGATAGGAAACTGGTTTTGTTGTTGTTGTTGTTGTTGTTTGTTTTAATTTTCCCAGTTTCGCAGAAGTGCAGAAATTGAGGTGCTACATAATATGTTCTTGCCAAAATCTGCAGAAAGCATGAAAGTAAGGTGAATGGAGAGCAAACAACTCTAGATGCTCTTATACACATTCATACTACATGAGTTTAGAAGGTTTCAAAAGAACTACTTTCTCCCCCAAATCCTTGCAGCTGTTTCCCATATCCCATTTTTCTTCACTATCTTGTAAGTTGTGGTCATATAGAAGAATACACTTATGTTGTATATTGAGAGATCCTTTGACCTACCTGTCAGGTATACAGTAAAGAAACATTACTTGACAGAATAGGGGCCTATACACACCTGTACTTTGTGCTAGCCTGTGAGTGGAGCTAGAACTCACACTGGATGCCCTAGCCACACCTTTGGGTGCCATTTTGGTGTGCGTCAGTCTACACGGCTCACACCATCATGGTGCCACTCTGGTGCTGCATCTACACAATGCAGCATCGAAGGGCCATCATAAAGCTGCACCTCTGCAGCTATGGCACCCCTTGGAGAGCACAAAAAGTAACTGCTTTTTACAGCACCTTTTTGTGTTTTCTGGAGGCCAGATTGAGGTTGCCACAGCCCTGATCCAGCCAGTAAAGAGGGAGCTGTATGCCGCCCATGGTCCCTAAGATTGTCCTGGCAGACAAGAGTGTATACAAGCTTCTATATCTACAAACAACTCCCAGGGGTTCAGTGCTTCCTGGAGAATGGAGGGAAGCAAGAAGAGTCTGGAAAAGTCACCTTTTTTTTGCCTCCTTTCCCAAGATCTTCAACAGACATGCCAACTTGGATGAATGCTGACCCATATGCATTTATCTTCCAAACTACAAACAGGAGATTAATTTCAAGCTCTTCATGTTCTTTAAGGAGAGGCACTCTTTGAGAAGGTAGGTCAGTGGACTCAAGGAATGCAAAAATGGTAGTATTTGTAAGGGGGGGGGCAAACAAACAACTTTTTAGCTTTCTGAATAGATATGGTGAAATCTATAGATAGATTAATGGGATATTTAAATAGAAGTAAGATATACATCAGATTACAAACAAGAAATACTTATTCTTAGAGCAAACATTTCATATTTCTTTTAATTCCCCAGAGAGTAGTTAGCCAAGAAAAAGATTTATCTTGAAGTGAGATTTGTCAAGGTTACCAAGGAAAACAGTATAATTAGTCTCATTAACCAAAGTATACACATATTTTTATTATCCATATGTGGTCAAGAATAGCCTCAGGAAAAATAAAGAGTAGACTTCAGCATTGTCTCATTCATTTTGCATCATTGTTCTTACACAGATGAAGAATACCACCTACTTATAACCTCTTGCTCTTTGAATAATTTAAACATTGCTTTGAGGTCTTTCCAGCTAGTTGACCCTGTGTGACCCTTCTTATTTTACAAGTTTTGACAGGACCACAACTCAGGATGCCATGCCTGCAGGCACTACAAGTCTTTTGGTTGAAGTATGCTATAAAATATACGATAATATCATTTGAAATAAATATCACTACATGACATTTTTCCCTCTGGGCATTTATCTTTTCACAAGGTGTTCATCAAGTTGTGAACTGTGTATGGGATGAATAATCACTTAATAGACAAAATGAAATTTCAGTAGGTTTGAGTTCACTGAGAATATGACTTTTCTTTTTTTGGAAATACTTTTCTTTTTAATGACAGCTGCAAGATTTGAAGAAAAAAGTTTCTTTTAGTAATCTTAAAAAATGAAATGTGCTATATAATTTATAGTAAAAACCTAGTTCATGAAAAGTCAATTTGCTCCCTAGATAAAATTGCTGATTAATATGGATTAACCATATTAACAATTTGTACCACAGATTTTTTATTTTCTTTATGTACTGTAGCTGTTTATTTGTGTGATTAATTATGGGAATCAGTTTCAGTGTTCCCAAAGACTGGCTCACCCAAATAATGTAAGCCATTTAGTAATTGTAAACCATTAATTATTTGATTATGTTTGAAATGGTAATGGTTAGAATGCTAATTGCAATTGAGATATTGTAAGGTGTTCACGTCTGTCCAAAAGTTTCCCAGAATTAAACAAACAATGTGAGCTCTAGATTCATCTCTTCCTTTGAAAATCAACAGCATAATTATTTGCTTCCATGGCAGGCATTTACTGCCTTGCAAACAGCCTCCCAAACTCATCTACAACAGAATCCATAAAATAGATGGTAAAAGTGTAAACTCCATGCCAATTCAGCATGGCACTTCTACTCTGGTAGCAACACTATAGATCCTAGCAACATCATCCACAGCTTCACTTCTTTCTCATCCACCAATATGATATACTCCATTCTATGTCAGCAATGCTCCTCAGAAGTCTGTACTGGAGAACCAGGACAGTCTCTGTGTAACAGGAAAGTGGACACAGTTCTGATAGCAGAAATAGCAACACCCCAAACTGATTGCATAGTGTTTCAGTCTTCCTGGACAATATAATATTGGACTTAGATGTGGTAGTCCTTGAACCAAAAATGTAAAAGAGAGACTGGAAAGAGATATTTCTGAATTGAGATATTCACAAATTCCAGTCCATTATCACAGATATGAACAGAGGTAATGGTTTATTGCCAAATTACACAAATTAATACACAAATTTTCATAACTGCATATAAAACAGAAATAATCTCTTCAGAAAAAGTTTGAACCCCAAAGGAAACGACTTTCAATAAGCAGATTTATTACTTTCATGTGTCAGTACTAACAGATTACTTAAAGGCTACTACCAGTCACTTGAAAAACCTGTATCATGTCATATAGCTCTTTGAAGATTTATGACTAGGATCATAATTTTTATCTTTCTGTATCCTGTTACATTCCATTCCATTCCCACAACTCTTTAACAATGCTTAAAAATCTATGGCTTTAATAATACCCCAACAGTTTATCCAAGGAATGAAAGTTCATACTAACATTTTGTTGTTATTTCAAATTATTTATTTTGAAGACATTTTAAAATAATTTGCATACTGTTTCTTTAAGAGGATCAAGACAAGTTATTTAAATAATACATTCTATTTGAGTACTTGAACACAGAGAGAACATTCATGACCCACATCTCAGCAAACAACCAACACAGGGATGAAATTATACATCAGGACTTAGTACTGTGCCCAGAAACAGACCTGTAGCCAGAAGCAATTGCATGTTCTCTATAGCCACACTCAGTTTCACCCTAGCTGCAGCTCTTTGGGCCAATTGAAGTTTCTGAGCACTTTTCAGTAGCAGCCCATGTAGAATACATTACAGTAATCCAAATGGGATGCAAACAAGACATTTGCCATTGTGGCCAGGAACAGGTGCAGCTGATAGACTTGAGCCCTGTACACACCGGCCATTAAGGCTGGCATGGGGGCAGAGTTGGAGTGTAGCATCCTCACAATGCACGCCCGACTCAGCCCTCCCCAGGGTGCTCTGATGTTGTACGCCATCAACATGGTGCATGGCATCATGGTGCACCTCCGGCGCTACATCCATATGATGCAGCACTAAAGGAGTGCCATATAGCCATGGCAACATGGCTATGGCACACTTTCAAAGGTGCAAAAGGGAGCCGCAGCTTCTTTTTGTGGCCTCAAAAGCCCCGATCAGGGCCATGGTGCAAGGTTGCCATGGTCCTAATCTGGCTAGGTGTCCTGCTGCCCATAAATTTCACCCTAGATTTTAGTTTCTTTATTTCTATGGATTTAGTATCCTTATTCCTCATTGGATTTCTTTTTTTATATGTCTGCAGTTTGTTCATTAAATCATAACTTGTCACAAATTGTGGTCACAGTAACATGCTTACATTCTCTCTAGCCATGTATATACAGTTTATATAGTAAAGTTATGGCTATGATCACAGCTGTAAGAAGGGTAGCATGCTGTGTTTAAATAACTGCACCACTTATGATTTTTTACCTGAAAGTCCTCTTCCAGGACCTATTGCCAGAAGAAACATTGCTAGTGGTAGACCTCTAACCATGGAATTTCTGTGGACATATCAGCGGTTATCATGCCACATATGTCTTCATTGTCAGCATAGCTGATTTCCACACATGAAGGCTGATTTCCAGTCCTTCATAAGCCTTCCAAAAAATTAGTCAGAATTGCAGGTAGGCTTGTACCTTTTGACCCAGCATATGCCTATGTCCTTTTGTGTTGTGATGGATAAGGATATTTTCTTTCAGTGTCCAAAAGAACCAAAGCCCTTTGTACTCAACCCATGGTTTTATGGCAGTTTCATGATAAGTTGAGAACAAGGGGAGGATTGGAGAAACATCTGGTTATGCTCCATAGCCAGACACAGACTAAGACCATCATCTATTGAAAACTCAGTGGATGCTTTTAGTCTGTGTTTGACTTTAGGGCATAGCCAGATGCTTCTCTACTCTTCACTCCAGTAGTCATTGAATGACCATTGTTGCAGCAGAACAATGATTCCTAGGGGTGGTGAATGAGAACCATAGCAGAGTTTTGTCTGCAGAACTCTTATGCTACACTGGACAATGTAGGGTGTCAGCCCATATCTAACTCTCTCTCTCTCTCTCTCTCTCTCTCTCTTAAAACAGGGGAATGAAGAATGAATAATCAGTTATTTATCTGCAGCATGCACAATGAGTTAAGTTTCTTTAAAAAGAGAAATAAAAATAACCATAATGTATATTATCTTTCCTCTAAAATCAGAACCATGTCTGAGGTGGCACTGTGGGGCCCAGTGGAAGGAGAAAAGAGTGAAAATTGCTCTCCTTTTCCTTTTCTCAAGTAGGAAAGTGGCATAACTCTGCTGTGGTTATCTCTGTCAATGGAAGAGGCCTTCCATTAGTAGAGTGTAGCAGAATGGAAATCAGTTTCACTTCCATGGTGTGAAGAGAACTCCATCTATAAAACTTCTATGTTCACTTATGGAAGCAGTGTTGCTCTCCTCTCACCCATTTAGTCTACACAGTCTTCCACATGTTCAGTCTGAATAGCTCTATTCAGGCATTATATATGGCACAGTACAGACCACCAAAAAACAGCGGCCTGCTGGCACCTTTTTTTCCTCCAGAGGGAAGCTGCAGCTGCCATACCACACGGCTTCCCTGTGGAGGAAAAAGAACCCAAGAAAAGCGGGTTCTTTAAAGTCACAGGGGCAGTGTAACAAGTGCGCCACTGGCGCCCTTGTTATGTAAGCACTGCGCAGCAACATGCAGACACTGCATGGCGCTTATGTAACAATGGTGATGACCATGTACACAAGGCACTGCCATTGTTATGCCTTACATACGTAGCAGGGTTAGGGACCGTGCAGTTGCTGCGTGGTCCCTAACCCTAGTATCAGCCCTGGTACGCCGCTTATTGGCAGTATGTACCAGGCATATATCTCCACTTTCAGTTTCATTGCTTTTCTCACAAGGAGAATAACAAATCTGAACAGAAGATTTCTGTTACCTTCAAAATTTTCTGCATAATCAGGAAGCCTAAATAAGCCAGGATTCTCAAATCACTCACAAAGATGCTTCTTCAGACTTGCCACTCTCCACGGGCTTGTCCACACCAGGGGAAAGTGCTGTACTCACCCCAAAGCTGGTTCTGGCAGTCTTCATAATGTACAACTCTTTCCAAGGAGATACTGGCCTTAACTCAACTCTGCTTTGAACTAAGCAAAGTTGGGGGAAAGCTCAGTGTTTCCCAGAAATCCCAGAGTGATCGTGTGTTCTTTTGATATGTGGACAGCTGGATTGGGTCTGATTTGGGCCAATCCATTTCCCACACACCAAGCCACACTATCCCCCTTCCTTGCACTGAGCAGCACAGGGCAAAGTTTTGCCCTATTTTTGGCACACCCACTTCTTTGCAGGCAGGAGCTTCATGTAGCGCTTCTGTTGAGGACAGAAAGGAGCACCCAGACATATGATCAACAAGGAGAAGGTTGCTGTATCCACTTCTTCTTGGTTGCAGGGATGCTCTGTTCTGACCCCAGCAGAAATGATGATACATCAGGCAGGCTCTTCCAGGGAGCTCCTGTTTGATTATCATGCATACCAACACCTGAAAGTTATAATATTATTGCATATTACTTTTCACATCTGAAAAACTGAAAATAGTCAAGCCAAGTATAAAACCTCTTGGGAAAATATCCATTTTTTCCCTCAGTTTTCCATAAAAGCTGTAATTCATTGGGAGTGGATAATCACCAGCGACTTCCCTGTGAAGCCAATACAGACACCACATCACAGAGGATGAATGAATACTGAATGATACATTACACTTATACAAATGTGTGTGTAGACAATAGTCACTCCAAGCCCTGCAGAAAGAAACATTTGGCAGAGTGCTCTCATTGTACAATGGTTCGGCCTCTTAAATTTTGGCAAAGCTGGGCTGGCACGTGTAGGTTTTAATTTTTGAAGACAGGAAAACAAATATCTGTAATGAGAAGACATTAAATAATGACAAGAGGCTTTCTCAAAGAAAATTAAGCAGGAAAAGCTAGTTATGTTTGGGATGCATTTGTTCTGGAGCAGAATTTCAAGGAACATGGAGGAAGACATAGAAAATGGAGCAATTATCAAAGATCTGCTCCTCCATCACCAGAAGCATAATTGCTTTCTGCTGATGGTTGAGAACCCAGAGCTTGGGAAAGTTACTCATCCGTACTACAACTCCTAGCAAAGTTATATTCTCTCTCAACATATTAAAGTAAAAATATACATCTTATCCCTGCAGAGACAGATTCTAGATACAAGGCAATGTAGTTCTGCAACTGGTAAGGTTTTTTATTATTATTTTGCTTCACTGTATCTCGAAAAGTCAATTATTTAGTAGAAATATCTATTATATTTTAAAGCACCTTGTTACTATCTGTCACCCTTATTTTGGCAAGGTCTCCCATTTTCAGCTGGCAGACTGAAGAAGCTCATTGGATTGTTAACTCTTTTTTTTAAAAAAAAAATCTTGTATGGAAAATCATACCTATTTCTACACATTTTTTCCAAAATAGGCAGCTTTTTCTGTGCATTTTCCCTTTGACTAAAGTGACTTTGTGAATATCTTTTATACATATATGCATTTTTTCATATGCTTTGTTTTTATACATACAAATATTTGAACATGATTTTGATGTTGTGTAGATCACATCACAAGCAGGGATTTGCATAGATTTTCAATTCTATGTTCAGTTCCTGAAAACCCAAACAGCATTAATTTGGTGTTACAATAGAAGGCCAATACATTTTTCATTTATCGTTTTTCTACTATGGCTAGGCCCATTCTAACAGTCAAGGATGTTTTACAGGTTTCAGAAGAATTTATTCAAGATTAAATGGTTTTAAAAAGGGTATGCGTGTGCATTTTCTTCTGAAGACAACAAGACAGGCTGTCCTGGGGAATAAGTGTATGATTTAAAATGTAAGTTGTGTTTTGTTGGGTGACTGCCTCCTCACTTTTTTCTTAATTGTGCCTCTGCTAATCAAAACCTGAGTATGACTAGCTTTTAATGTATACATTTTTGAGAATCCCCATGGAATCAGCTTGTTAACTGTGGCACTAGCAGAATCCAATTATGCGCCCCTTCATCAATATTTGAAGGCTTATTTTGCTTTCAACACTTCTAGCATTATTTCCCCCCTCCTAACAAAAGTATTCTTACTTATATCATTTGTGCAACCTGAGGATGTGGACAGAATCCTTGGAGAAGTGAAAGCCACCACATGCATACTGGACCCATGTCTATTTTGGCTGTTGAAAGCAGCAGAGGGAGACTTGAAGAGTGAGGCCCTTTACAGACGGGCTCTTGAGGTGACCCCATCACGTGCTAGGGGTTGGCCGGGGACCTAGTGTCCACACTGACCTCACCCCTAGCACATGATGGGGGCGTAATAATAGCGGCACCCTATACACACAGGCACCGCCATTATTACGTGTCGGAAGCATAGCGTCCGCATGTCACATGGCGCTTATGATGTCGCGAGTGCGCCATTGGCGCCTCGCGGTGTCATAACCGCACCATGGGAAGAAGCGCCATTTTGGGGCTTCTTTTTTGCTCAGTGCGGGAGCCACGCAGTTTGGCTGCTATAGCTCCCTCGTGGAGCAACGAGCAGCGCCAGCAGACCGCCACTTTTAGGCGGTCTGTAACGCGCCTGAGTAAGGGAAGTAATGAATGCCTCACTACACCAAGGCAGGGTCCCAGCTTGTCTAAAAGAAGCTCTGGTGATGCCACTACTGAAAAAAAATCTTCCCTAGGTACCACCAGGTTGGAAAACTATGAACCAATTTCCAATATACCTTTTTGTGCAAGGTGTTGAAACTTGTGGTGGTTTCTTGGGAGTTCTTGGATGAAATGGATTATATACATCCATTTCAATCTGGCTTCAAAACTGGATATGGGACAAAGACAGCTTTGGTCACCTTGGTGGATGACCTACGCAAGAAACTGGACAAGGGGAGTTGGTTCTGCTGGACCTCCCTGTGGCTTTCTATACCATCGCTCATGGGTTGCCTCTCTGGAATGGGGCTTGGGGGCTCTGTTTTACAGTGGCTTTGGTCCTTCTTGGAGGGGTGGATCCAGAAGGTTATGCTAGTCCCTCGGGGCTCAGTTCTCTCTGCTGTTCAATATCTACAGAAAACCAGTAAGAGAGGTCATCTGGGGTTCAGCGTCTCCAGTATGCTAATGACACCCAACTATATCTCTCCTTTCCATGTCACTCCAAGGAAGCTGTCTCTGTACTAACCAAGTGTCTGCTGTCAGTAATAGACTAGAGGAGGGTGAACAAATTGAAACTTAATCCAGGCAAGACAAAAGTGCTCCTGGCCAGTCAGAAGACAGATCAGGGAATTGACATTCAGCCTATGTTGGATGGGGTTACACTCCCCCTGAAATTTCAGGTTCACAGCTTGGGCATGCTTCTGGATTTGGATCTGGATACCCAGGTCTCAGCTGTGGCCAGGAATGCATTTGCACAATTAAAACTAGTGTGCCAGCTGCATCTATTCCTTGAGAAATTGGATCTGGCTATGGTTCCATCCTGTTTGGACTATTGTAATGCACTTTACATTGGGCTGCCCTTGGAAACTTCAGAGGGCCCAAAATGCTGTTGCCAGTTTGTTGACAGTCTGCTCATTACAAGGATTATTTCACTTACTTGCTGAAACAGCTGCACTGGCTACTGGTCCATTTCTGGACAGAAGTCATGCCCTTTGATGCCTTAAACAGCTTGGGGCCAGACTATCTGAAGGACCATTATCTCCCTATGCAAGCTAGTCTGAGTTTTAAGGTAGGCAGGAGAGGGCTTTCTCTCAGTCCCACCACCTTCACAGGTGCAGTTGGTGAGGACAGGTGAAAGCCTTCTCCATGGCTGCTACCAAACTGTGGAATTCCCTTCCATGAAAAGTCAGGTTGGCCTCCTCACTGCTCTCTTTTCACTGGCAGCTGAAGACATTTTTAGGCAGGCATTTGGTGGATAAATTTTACTTCTGTTGTACTGTAAATATTTTATGGTTTTTACTTGTTTTAACTATGTATTTTAATTTATGTTTTCATATTAATAATATTTTAAAAAATACTTTTGTCATCAGTGTTTTTATTTCTGTCTTTGTAAATTATTGTAACCTGCCTTGAAGCCTATTGTGGGGAAAAGGTATGATATAAATCTTTGAAATAAACAAGTAAATAAATATGTTCAGAATAATGTTAAGCACAGAAAATCAGTAATCTGTTTGGGACTACTGATAACTATCCCTGATCTCACTGAGATTGAAAATGTTTGGCCAGGTTATGTCTCTCCTATGTTCCCACATAAAATGATGCCACATGTATTGAAAATGAGCAAGTAATGGCTTAAGTCATAGAACTGAATGATAAAAATGTACCTAATTTCTAAATGTTTGCGTTAGGAGTGTTTCCACTCCTTTCACCAAGAGACTTACTGGGAACTTTAAAAATACAGTACTCTTTGCATGCCCAAACCAACCAAGCTTTTCATTATATAGCCCTATATAACTTGTGAGCAATGAAGTGTATTCTAGCCTCTGGGCATCACTGACTTGTGCAGCCCTGCAAGAAATAATACTAAAGAGAGTTTGTGGTAATACGAAAAGAGTGGCAAAAAGGACCTTTGAGCTGATTTTCCATCCATTCATGTTTGCTTTTCTCACTCCCTTTGCTGCTCTGATGGACCAAGCCAGGGGGTTGAAAAACTGTATCCTTTGAATTGTGTGAAAAATGAAAGATGTGGTGTTAGATTCCCCCCCCCCCCAGAAATAAGCCCTCACCCCTGTATTGGATCATCCAAAGAAAATAAGGAAATATATTTTTTCCTCTTCTATAAAGGCAAACCTAACCTCAAGCCAAATACTGGCACCACTTTTATCTCCTGTCTTTCAGCTTCTCTCCCCCTGCCTCCAACTCAATTAGATCATATGAGCACAGAATATATATTGTGAAAATATGGATCTTCTATTGCTTAATTCCTTTACAGTCGCTTGAATATGCACATGAAAATGTCAGTCTCATTCTCATTGCAATCTTCCACATGCTACAAGCTTTCTCTTCCTGTCCTGGGGCCCTTTCACACTAGATATTTGTAGCACAATGATTCCACTTTATCTTTCATGGTTTTGTCCTATGGAATTTGAAACCCTTGGGCGAGTCACACTCTTACAAACTTCCTTTGAACAAATTTTACCAAGAAAACCCCATGATAGGTTTTCCTTAGCATTGCCATATGTCAGAAATGACTTGAAGTCACACAACAATAACAGAAACAACAACAATAAAAACAAAACCAACCTTGAATTCTCAGCCAAAAATTCTCTGCAGTTCTTCTCAGCAAACTACAAAACCTATAATTCCATAGGATGCAGCTGTGGCACTTAAAGTGGAATCATAATGTTATAATAAGGGAGCCCTGGTGGCACAGTGGTTAAATGCCAGTACTGCAGCCACAAGGTTGTGAGTTCAATCCCAGGCAGGGCTCCATTCTTTCATAGGCCCAATACAGATGGGCCCTTTGTGGTATAGCAGCAGCGATACTAGGTTAGGGACTGCACAGTTCCTAAACTTAGTATGGAGTGGCTGTGTAACAATGGCGGTGTCCCATGTACATGGGCATCGCCATTGTGACATGAGCACCGTGCAGCATCTGCACGGTGCCACACGCCACAGTGGCACACTCGTGACGTCTGCCCTGCGGTGCAAAAAGAACCTGGTTTTTCCGGGTTCTTTTTACTCCAGAGGAAAGCTGAGCAGTTTGGCAGCTTTGCCTTCCTTCTGGAGGGAATTTGGCCACCAGCAGGCCTCCCCTTTGGAGCATTCTGTACCACACCATCGTTTAGTAAAATGAATACCTAGCTTGTTGGGTGCAATTGTCTTATGCATGGTAATAATAATAATAATAATAGGTTTTATTTATATACCACTCAATCACTGGGAATCCGAGCGGTTTACAACAGAGGGGATAATAGACAGTAAACCACTTAGGGACTGCTAGTACATTGATAAGCAGTATAGAATTGCCATATAATTGTGTAGTGTAAAGGGCTCGCTGGTTCTATTGAATGAGTGTGTGTGTGTGTGTGTGTGTATGAACATATGTGCAATATATGGGTTGGGTGACAATATATGCTTTAGGTCTGATTCAGTCAATTTTGTGAGAGAACACACACCTCCAACATGTAACTTCTAGAGGGTTCCTAGAAGGGAATGTAATTTGAGCCAAAACAAAACCAAACAATAATCCTGCTCTTATACCTTTAGCCCTGCAGCAAAAGATTACAAGGGTGTAATTACTGTGGTGTAGTGATTTGTGTGTTGGACAATGACTTGGGAGACCACCATGAAAACCTGCTGGGTGGCCTTGGACAAAAAATGGTTGCCCGACTCAGCGGGCAGACCATTTTGCCGCTAGAAGCAGCTGGAACTATAAGCCCCAGTGTGCACTGGGGCTTGCTCCGGCTCCCTATTGATGCGCAGAGTGGATGTGGCAGTCCCATCGCTCCGTGACGCTCTGGGAGCCGGGCTCATTGGTACGGAACTTCCGGTCCTCCAGGGCTGCCCATTGGTTGGGTGGCCTTGGAGGAGGGGCTCCGCACAGCATGCAGTATGGGCGGGGCCTAGGCCTATTTAAGTCCACATTGCCGGCCCCAGCCCTCAGTTGGCGCTTGGCTGCGAGCAGAGCGGAGCCAAGCTGAGGAAGGGAGAAAGACTTTGAGCTTCTCCTGCCCGCTCACCGCTGTTTTGTGGGTGTTTTTTCATCACAACTTTGGCGGCAGCATAGGCCAGGATCTGCACGTTGTTGTACCAGGGCTATGGAGCTCTGGTTTGGGAGCCAATAGGTACCCGGGGGCGAATAGGAAAGGCGTTTGGCCATTGCGGGGGCCAGAACATGGGAGGAAAGTGCCTCAGAGGAAGACAATGGCAAATGCTCTCTGAACAAACTTTGCCAAGAAAACCCCATTATAAGTTTGGTTTAGGGTCACCATAAGTAAGAATTGACTTGAAGGCACACAACAGCAGCAACCAGCATGTCTTTATTCCTTATTCATTTGAACTGGTATATGCTTCTTTCTGCAGTTTCATTATGCTTTATCTAGTTTTATTTTAACAGCTACATGGTGGGATACATTGTGGACCTCACCACCCTGAATCACTCATCCTGCTTGTTCTCTAGTCATGGTGGCTGGGAAAATATCACTATTGTAATCCAAAAATAACCCTTCCTATTTCTAGTTGTGAGTCACTTTAAGGTGTCTTCGTATGTCTGAATGGTCTTTTAGATTAATAAATAAGCAGGCTGGTGGCCCATGCATGTGCATGTGCACACATATGTGCTTACCTGTGTGTCTGACAAGTGTGTGAGAGAGAAATGTATGGTACAGGTAGGATGAGATGGAACTTTGGGCCCATACAGACAGGCCAGAATAAAGCTGCTTTGGGTCACTTTGGAGGTATACTGTTTAAATGATGCATGCATCCTAAAACTCCGGAAGTCACACCAAAGCCATGCTCCAGTATACCTCAAAAGTGACCCGAAGCAGCTTTATTTTGGCCTGTCTGTACGGGGCCTTTGTTGCCTTAATTAGAATATTGCCCAGACAAAGACTGATTGAATGTTGCTACTTCTTCCAGTGCCACAGCTTGCTGGGCTTCTGTCCATTACGTTATCCCACACTTTATAACTAAAGACAGAAAGAGTAGGAGAAAAGACTAAAGGCTGTTTTAAAACCCCAGAAATGACAAAACAAGGAGTTTTCATTAGAAAACAACAACAACAGCAACAACAAGAACAACTGTTCATTTTCTTTCATATGCAGTGATTTTAAGAAGATCCCTACTTGCCATTTTCAGTTGGTACTAAATGCCCAAGATGTTTAAGTTGCTTTAGATATCCTTGAGCCTCTTGTTTGAGGTCCAGTCTTGCTCCTTATAAACAAAGCAATCAAGACTACAAATAAGAAGAAAAAAAAGGAAGGGGGCACTCAGCAAAGTTAGAAAGTAGAGTATCTCTCTGTATGCATGTGTTTGATGCTTTCTTTTTTACTGATTGTGGGTGCTTCTGGACAATTTTCTGCAGACAGCATGGGGCTTCATTAAATATACTGGGTGGATAAATTTTAGCCAGCTTTGGGATGTCTGGAATTTCTATTGCACTCTTTCTCTCTCTCTGTCTCTCTTTCTCTAAGTTATATATTAAAAGAAATGGACAGAGTCTAAGAAGCAAGGATTAAGAAACAGGGACCTAATGTGGATGATGTAGCAATGGTGTCTCTGCACATAGGCCGCCTGATTTTCTGATTGCTGAATCCCTGCAGTCTTCTACACGGCCACTGATGAGAAGGAGTCAGGAACTCAGATAGATCAATGTCATGTTTAGGCAGGCTTGGAAAATAACACCTTTCTTTATAGAAATAACTGCCAGCTGAGAAACAAATATAAAATAGTTTGACTTTCACAGTTTAGTGAACCTTGGATAAAAGTAGGAAGGGTAATAAATAGATCACTTGGAGTGGATGGGTTCCATCTTGTGTTGTATGGTTGCTATTTGAATATGTATTGAATCCAGTTTTAGGTTCATGCAGAGGGTTGAAGGAAATCAGCTTTCCCATCCATTTTTCTCTACAGGAGATCCACAAATCATCCTGCAAGGATATTTTCCATAAATTTAGACATAGCTGTGTTGACTAACACTGAATTTGTAGTACACCAAGGGATCTTGTAGCACCTTTAAAACTAACCATGCGGAAGAAGTTGTAGCATTAGTTTTTGTAGATTTGGTCTGCATCTGAGGAAGCTGACCAAGTCTATGAAAGCTCATGCTACAACTTTTTCCAAACAGTTTCAAAAGTGCTACAAGATCACTTTGCATACTGATTTTCCATAAATGTGATTTTTCCATGACTTAGCCAAAGTAGACTTCAAGTAACACATATTCTGTATACCCGAAGACTTGATCTGACTCAAGGTATTAGTCATAGCTCTTCTACTTTTTTCTCTCTCTGGTCTCCTAGGACTCTCAGTAGGAGCCAGTTTCATTTGATTGGTTCTGACACCCTTCACCTTGTTGTGCAGAGTGTATCTTCCCCTTACTGCCATTCTAGTCACTCTACAGCTTGTTTCTTCATACAAGCACATGTGGTTTTTACTCACATTCAGTGTAGGGCCAATCCTACTCTTAAGCAGGCAAGCCAACTGCCTAAACTACGCAGGGTGTCATGAAATGATCAAATATTTAATTTGTTATTGTTGTAATTTTTACTACTAGTAATGCTAAGAGGCCCTTGTGGGATTTTCTGCCCCATATGCCAGCAAGAGAATAAATTCATTAGAGATGTGGTGCTGGAGAAGAATGCTGAGGATACTGTGGACAGTAAAAAGAACAAATAAATGAGTCCTAGAACATATCAAGACTGAATTTTCCCTGGAGGCAAACATGAATAAACTGAGGCTGTCATACTTTGGCCACATCATGAGAAGGCATGAATCATTAGAAAAGACAATAATAGTAGGAAAGGTGGAAGGAAGCAGAAAGAGAGGAAGACCACATGCTAGATGGATGGACTCAGTTAAGGAGGTCATGGTATGAATCTGCAGGAGCTTAGAAGAATAGTGGAGGATAGGGAGTTTTGGAGGTCTCTCATCCACAAGGTCATCATAGTCAAGAATGACTTGAGGGTGGTTCACAACAATTGCCAAAAATAACTTGGTTGGCAATGAAGACTAGGCACCTTGATGTGGATGAATGGGGAACACCATTTGTTTGTGTTCTTCCTCAGGAAGCAAAATGTCTAAGACTATTCATGCCACATTCCAATTGAATTATAATATACCCAGGAGTCTTTGGATTGTATCCATAATGGTGGAAGCTACAGAAAAATTGCCAATGCTAATAGCTTCACAGCTAATTTTTCAATATGATAATTTGAGCCTTTTTGTCTTAGAAAGAATCCCAAATGTTTGATAGTGACAGGATTTTTTTTAATTTTATTTTTATTTTTTGCTATTCTTAAGTAATTATGTACAATGAAGGTCCATAATTCTAAAATTTGTGGTAATTCCAGACTATCACACACCATCGTATATTGTAGTATACACCAGTGGCAATGCTACTTCTAGGGGTATTCCTAAATTATAAGTCTATTTTCCTCTTAGTAACGGCAAAAACAGCATAGGTAATAAGGATAGGTCATCCATTACTTCTAGACTGAAGGAACACATTGTTCAATCTTTTGAGGGTTTGCTGAGAATAAAACCTTAGAAGTGAATGTCTTTGCTTTTAAATTGATGTGACCTTCAGTCCAATATTGGGAAAAAGACAGGATATATATATATATATATATATATATATATATATATATATATACGCACACACACACACATACACACACACACAGAGAGAGAGAGAGAGAGAGAGAGAGAGAGAGAGAGAGAGGGAGAGAGGGAGGGAGAGTCATAAAGATAGTCTTACCACAAACACGATGATAATAAGCACAGCTTGCTTCAAAACTTTTATGGATACAAGAAACATCTGGGGGCGCTCGTTATGGGGCCAAGAGTTTCTCAGTTGTGCATGAAGGGGAAGGATCCAAGGAAGGGTTTCTTCTCAAACTCTTCTCCTTCCTTCCTTCCTTCCTTCCTTCCTTCCTTCCTTCCTTCCATGACTTGCTGTTGGATGAGACTCTGGAAATCTACTGCCTGGCTGATCCAGTGGGCAAATCCACAGCAGCAAGCAAAGTGAATGGGTGGGTAAAGACGGGAGCTTAGCCATTTGGTGCAGTGGGGGGAATGGTACATTGTTGTGGGAGCAGTCTGAAGTCTGGACCAGCTAGAGACAGGAGGACTTTACTTCTTTGCCCCCATGGTTAGGCCACTTCACTTGATAATTGTGGGAGGAACTTCCAAGAAGTCTGAACTTTAATAGCCCATCATGGCAGATTTGAGCTCTTGGTGGGCTTTTAAAAAATCTTTACCAATTGTATTTAGGAAATTTTGTGTATCATAATTTTTTTATTTTATTTTTTAATTTTCTGATTTTTACAATGGATATTAAAAAAGAGAGAGATATAAATTATGATACTACTAAGAAAGCATAGTCAGGCTCCTTTCTAAACCACTGGGCCTCAGTAAGATGTACTGGTGTTTTCTTCTCCCAATTGGTCCTGATTCAACAATAACAGTTCTGCTGATGCCATCTATTTTCATTCAGCTAGATGACAGGACAAAATTTGGGATGAATTCACAATCTTCTCCTTCCATGTGAGAGAAAATAATATAAGTGCTGAGGTCACACCTGAAGAACCTTGTCCATACATCTCTACTCCCACACCCAAATTCTCTATGATGAGCAGAACATTTGCAAGAGAGGAAGCAACACCATTTTCTGTCTTTGGCACTAGAGATCATTCATCGCTTTGATCATGTGAGGCATGTTAATGCCAGTGTGAAAGTGCACTGATCCTTTTTGTTGATATTCTGGAAGTGAAGAAACACTGGGGTTGATCTGGAAACATGGAGAACTGGCACAAAATTCCTTACTGTACCCATTACTTTATTTATATGTTTGCTTTATATACTGACTTTTTCATTGTGCAAGATTTATTGTTAAATTTAATATTTCAATGCCTATTACCTAAAAACAAGTTATATAAAATGCAGCTTAAAATGAACCTATAAATGCTAAAAAAATCTTATGTTTGAAGGAGAACTTCTATTGAGATGTGATCCAAGAACTTATTTAGCCAAAAAAAAAATAAAAAAAAACCCTTAAAATAATTTAACTTTAAAGAAAAACAGAGTTACATAAACTAATGTCTGTGAAATTAAATTGCACAGCGTCTTGTTTTGAGTGTTTGTAATGTTTCCTCCCATATTACTGGATCAATAATGTCCAAACCAGCAACTGAACACATCTGAAGAAATGCTTAGGCTAACATGGATTTTATCATCTTGTTCAAAGTATCTGTAATGTTATAAAACCCTAAACTATTGCAGATACCAGGGAAAAACATTTGAAACTGAAATCTCATCAACAATACCAACGAAAAGTCATTTTTTTTGGGAATTAAAACACACCAGGGGAAGAGGTTAGTGAAATAATTATTCACAAAGATTTCTATTACTCTTTGTACAATTTAATAATAATAATAATAATGATTTCTGTAACACACTCTACATAGGGCTACCCTTATGCCAAGTTCGGAAGATTCAACTGGTTCAAAATATGGCAGCCAGATTGGTCATTGGTACTTCCAGATTTGACCATATAACTCCTGTTTTAAAATCATTCCGCTGGCTGCCAATCAGCTTCCGGGCGCAGTATAAGGTGTTGGTTATTACCTTTAAAACCCTATATGGCTTGGGCCTGAGTTACTTGCAGGAACGCCTCTCCTGACAAAATCCGCCTCGCACTCTCAGAATATCTGGGAAAAATCTACTGGAAATACAATCTAACAGATTGCACACGACTTCCCAAAAAACTTTTACTGCCGCTGCCCCTAAACTGTGGACCAGCCTGCCAGAAGAGGTCAGTCTTATCACTACATTAGACGCCTTTAAGAAGGCAGTCAAGATGGAGCTCTTCCGGTGGGCCTACCCTCCTGAGCTTGATTAAGACATTCCCCTAGAAGAATACTCTTTGTATATAACCACTGGTGTATTTATTGGGACTGGATGTATTTATTGGAACTGTTGGATTTTATGATTGCACTGTATGTTTTTATCAGGTTGTACAGTCGGCCCTTCTTATACACGGATTTTTTATACAGGGATTTAAGCATACACAGTTTGAAAATGTTCCAAAAAAGTATAAATTTACCTTGATTTTCCATTTTTTATAAGGGACACCATTTTGCTATGTCATTATATGTAATGGGACTTGAGAATACACGGATTTTGTTATACACGGGGGACCTTGGAACCAAACCCCAGCGTATAACAAGGGTCCACTGTAATCCCGCATCAATCCATAGGGAGAGGCGGGGAAATATAAATAACATTATTATTATTATTATTATTATTATTATTATTATTATTATTTCCTCATGAAACAACAGATTCATAAAGAAACTGATTCTGCTACAGTTAGTTGGGATATCATGGCAGCAGATTAATTTGCTCTCACTGACTATCATGGCGCTGTACAGACAGGCCCTAGGGGGTGCCATCGTTACGTGCGAGGGGCGGCGCTTCCAGACGCAACTCACCCCTCGCACGTGATGAGGGCATCAAAATGGCAGTGCCCTGTACATACGGGCGCCGTCATTTTGATGTGATGGACGCATAGCATCCACACATCCTGGTGCCTTTGTGATGCCGCAAGTGCGCCATTGGTGCCTTGCAGCATCACAAAGGCGCCACAAGAAGAACCCGCTTTTTGCGGGTTCTTTTTGCTCCATGACAAAGAGTAATAGAAATCTTTGTGAATAATTCTTTCACTAACCTCTTCCCCTGGTGTGTTTTAATTCCCAAAAAAAATGACTTTTCGTTGGTATTGTTGATGAGATTTCAGTTTCAAATGTTTTTCCCTGGTATCTGCAATAGTATCCCACCTATGCAACCTTGTTTGGGTCTGTTATAGTTCAGAAGAGACAGAGATTCCCCAACTATGGGCTGAAACAGATGGCCTGGTAAGGATGGCTTGTGGCTGGCTTGGGAGCATGATGTTTAGATACATCACACCCCTGAGTTGCCCAGAAGCTGTACAGCAATTACACACTGGCCGGCTTCTGGGTGACTTGGGGGCATGACATTTAGGTGCCACATGCCCTGTAGCCAGCTCCAGCAGCAAAGGAGTGGCTTTTTTTCTGTCCCAAATAGGAATGGATATTTTCTGCTCCTATTTGGGGAGGATGCTGGCTGGATTGGGGACATAGCATGTAGTTGTTGCAGCCCCCACCTAGCTTTCTCAGGGGTAGCTTGAAACCACCCCTTCATGGCCATCTGTTTTGGCCCTAAGTTACTTGAATTGTATATTAACAGGGGAAATAAAAATACCTAATGGGACTATATGTCCTGAGGGAACCCTCTCACAAATCCCTTGTCTTAAAACTCTAAAAGGGGATGTAAATAAATCTTGCCAATATTTTTGGTCAAAACAGGGTGTTTTTTTCCCCTTCAACCATAGTAAAACATTCTGTGAAGGATTCTCCAATTCCTACATGAGGCTTTGGCCATGGGAACAGACTAAATGCCAAGAAATTTGGGGGGAGGCAAGGTGGAGGGTCACGGTGGAAGAGTTGGTTGCATTTTCTGCCTTTTGCACAAGATGCCTGTTCAGAAAACTAATTTTTTTTCTGTTTCTGAAGCTAGGCAGACAAACACACAAACAGAAAAAAAGCATTGGCTGAGGGATCAGAGGGAAACAAACAACCTTGACTTTGGTAAAAAAAAAAAAACCCTTTACTAATTGACACAACAAGACAACAGTTATTGCTTTCCCTTCTTTGGTATATTTTAAAGAAATATGCAAAAGCCATTTTCCAAAATGCACAAAATCTGTATAAGTCTGACCGGTGTGTGTGTGTGTGTGTGTGTGTGTGTGTGTGTGTGTTCCTCTTATTTACATTGCAAAGGTGAATGAATTCATGATTTCAGTGGCTAAAATTGGATAAGTCAGATATTTGACTTCACACTTTTTTAAAGTGTGTTTATGAGTGTAGATATGCTACAATCTTGTGAAGTGTTCATGGGCTACTGTATTACACCTGTATTATATGTCACTGTATTATTGTTTATTTCTTTATAATGGCCTAATTAAGATGAAACATTAAACTCTTTTTTCTATTATCTGAATTTTGTGTTGAATAGTATCTTGCACAGTCCTAAAAATACACTTAATGAAGATCAGTGGTCATTGGAGAGTCAGTGTGCTGTAGTAGTTTGAGTGTCGGACTAGGATTCTAGGAGACGAGGGTTCAAGTCCGCACTCAGTTGATGGACCCACTATGTGCCCTTGTCTATGACAAAAGTACTGGCAACCCCCCCCCCCCCCCCCCTGCCAATGACTCCTAAGAAAATGCCATGGAAAAACAAGAAGGAGGATGAGCATGAGGAGTTTGTTGTGTTCCTCAAGTCATTCCCGACTTATGGCAACCCGAAGTGGGACCTATCATGGTGTTTTCTTGGCAAGTTTATTCAGAGAGGATTTGTTATTGCAGCCCTCTGATGCTGAAAGAGTGCGATTCACTCAAGGTCACCCAGAGGGTTTCATGGCTGAACCAGGAATCGAACCCTGGTCCTAGCCCACCACTCAAACCACTACACCGAGCTGGCTCTCTGGTGGTAGTAGTAGTAGTAGTAGTACTAGTGATAGTAATAGCAGTTGTCAGGGGTGTATCTATGGAGGTGAAAGGACATTGCCCACAAAGAAGAATTCCAACACTACATAGAATTTTTCTTCACTTTTCAAATTTCCAGCACTGCAGAGGGAGTGAGAGAAAGAGATAGATGGACAGATGGCCGCACAGACACACAGATTGAAAATCATTCACACCTAGAACTAATTTTTCTGTGTTCACACATTATCTTGGTAATTTTGCCTACTCCTTTCCTTTAGATGCATAAGTTGTATTTCTAAATGCTCAACTGAGGTTCTATGTCACTACAATCCTAGAAGTCTGGGGAATGAAGAAAAATGTAATGAGATGAGGCAGAATTATTATTGGGGGGGGGGGGACAATCCCCCCCCCCCCCGCAAATAGCTGCATCAAGTTTCTTTTTGTCTCTGTGTAAATAGCTGAACCTATGAAGTCACTGAACACCAAGGATTTTTTTTTCTAATTTTTCTTTACCTCAAGGGGGAAGATAACTGCACCATTCAAAACACTCTATCCAGGTTTTTGGAGTCATTTTTTAAACTCAAATTTCTAGACTTGTATATGAGTATATATAGCATTTATTTAAATAATTTACATTCTCTGGTATAATGCCTCAGAGCTATTTAGCATATGATTGTCTAGTATGTGTGCATGCATACACAGAGAGACACAGATGTCCTGCTGTGTTGAGATGTGTGCATGATATTACAGACAAAAAGTACCATGTTGAGCTGTGTGCAGAACATTACAGACAAAAAGACCCCTGCTGCTTGCACCACTTATTTATGGGAAGTTGTTGATATAATGGGGAGAGGGAGGTAGAGACCTGGCTGAATAGCTTTATAGAAAGAATATGCATCCCAGAGGCCAAGTGCTGAATCCATAGTGTATTAGCCTTTGGCCCATGCTGTATAAAGGTGGATATCACTTGACACTGGAGTTGTGTGTCTGCAGAACAAACTTTTGGAAAATTGCAGAAAAGTCATGATAGTATTTTTCTTGTTAAACAACTCTTGTTTCTTCAAGGCTACCTTCTTTGGGGGTATCATGGTCTGTGAAATCCCACTCTGTGTCCTCGGCAAAAGATGAAGAGGTTTAACCGTTTCAACTGTCCAAACTATTTCACACAATTTAATGTTTACATCCCTAGTTGTCTTTATCTCAAAGTTTAGAAACCATTTCTCTCACCGAGACATAAAGATGGGGAACAGAATTTGAAGTGTTGATTTTCATCTTTCTAGTTATCATAGAATCTCCCCCCACCAACAAAGTTTAGTGGCCTGTTCTGAACTTGATGATCTATTGAACTATGGAGTTACGTTGTACTTTGCTGGTTTCTACTACTACTGTGTGACACTGTCATAATGAAATAAAAATGAAGCTTTCAAACAACCTCTTCCTCCTTCTGGGAGAATGAGTGGGAAGGAAGGAAAATGAAAACTCTGACCTTGGCTGCATAATGTGATGTTTGTTGTAGAAGATATTCTCTGACTTGGTAGATAAAACATGTAACAAGAGTATCCACCCTAAATAAACTGCTTACAGAAAAAAGCTGATAGCACCTTAGAAGAGAACACCAACTTTAAATCTAGGACTCTTTCATGCAACACAATGATAGCACTATGATTCTGCTTTAACTGCTGTGGTTCCATCCTATGGAATTGTGAGAGTTGCAATTTAAGGGAAGGGCCTTTAAGAATCCTTAGCCTGAGAGCTCCTCTAGTGCCTCTGAGTAAACTATAAATCCCAGGATTCCACAAGTTGCAGCTATGGCAACTAAAGTTAAATCATAGTGCCTTAATTGTGTAGGGCTCCATATGTTGAACATTTAATTTGTGTTAAGATTCTAATTTAAGACAATAAATTTTTAGCAGACTAAAAATAATTATTTTCATCTAAAAAACATTGGATATCATTTACATTATAAAGCTGACTTATGGAACAGAGACAATTGAATGAATCTGCTTTGTTTCATCTGTGGGTAGGCAAAATGTCACCTTCCAGACATTACTGGATTGCAACATAAAGTAGCTGTTAGGAATTGTGGAAACTGCAGTCCAAATTCTGGTATGCTGTACTTTGCTCATGAGAGCCTGGAAACCTAGAGTTAAATGAGAATCTATGATAAATGAATCATTAAGAACTATGCCATGGGTGGACATTTAATGGGAGCCATAAGAACACAATTTTCAATTGGTTTGCAACTGGCTGGGAGTTGTGGGGGGGGGGATTAAATCATCCAATTCATGAGGGGCGAGCTTCATTTGCACACTCATCCTATGGCTAGTTTTATTTTTTTAAATAAATAAATAAATAAATAATGCACTTACTAATGGTTCATTTAGCAACACAAATAGGTTGACTCTTAAGAGATTCTTCACAGCCTGGAATTATGTTTACTGAGGCATCAGAGATTCAGCATTTCTGCAAGGTAACACATATAAATGGATTAATCTATTAGTTTTGCTTCCTTCCACTTTAAGTTCACTTTTAGCTTTCATTTTACTGACTTTAAAAAGACATTTGCACATTTCAGTAAATTTTTATGAAAGATGTTATGTGTTGCATGTTACGTATGTGCATACACACACATGGACACACACTGAAATAATGCAAACGTATAGTACTTTATCTGTTACTTTCAGGACTTCTGGTTGCAATGTATAAGCTTTGAAGACTTTTAAATAAGATCCCTGCAGATCAGTTTTCTAATTGTTTTATAAGTATTGATTTTTATCCATATTCCAATTGGTGACATTCTTGCAAACAAGCTAGTGAAATGTGGGCTAGACAATGTAACTGTTACATGGAGTTGTAATTGGTTGACTGGCTGAACCCAAAGGGTGCTCAACAATGGCTCCTTTTCAGCCTGGAGAGAAGTGACATGTGGGGTCATACAGGGCTCTGTCCTGGGCGCAGTGCTGTTCAACATCTTTATCAATGAGTTGGATAACAGAATTGGCGCTATACTTACCAAATTTGCAGATGACACTAAATTAGGAGGAGTAGCTAATACCCTTGAGGACAAGATCAAACTTCAGAATGACCTGAATAGATTAGAAAGCTGGGCCAAAGCTAGCAAAATGAATTTCAACATGGAGAAATGTAAGGTACTGCACTTAGGGCAGAAAAATGAAATGAACAGATATAGGATGGGTGACACCTGGCTGAATGAAACTATGTGTGAAAGGGATCTGGGAGTCCAAGTAGAACACAAATTGAACATGAGTCAACAGTGTGATGCGGCAGCTAAAAATGCCAATGCGATTTTAGGCTGCATCAAAAAAAGTATAGTGTCAAGATCAAGGGAAGTAACAGTGCCACTCTATTCTGCTCTGGCCAGGCCCCACCTGGAATATTGTGTCCAGTTCTGGGCCCCACAATTTAAGAAGGACATTGAGAAACTGGAGTGTGTCCTAAGGAGGAAAACCAAAATGGTGAAGGGTCTGGAAACCATGCCCTATGAGGAACGTCTTAGGGAGCTGGGGATGTTTAGTCTGGAGAAGAGAAGGTTAAGAGGTGATATGATAGCCCTGTTTAAATACTTGAAGGGATGTCATATTGAGGAGGGAGCTAGCTTGTTTTTTGCTACTCCAGAGACTAGGACCCAGAGCAATGGATGCAAGCTACAGGAAAATAGATTCCACCTCAATATTAGGAGGAACTTTCTGACTGTAAGGGCTGTTCGACAGTGGAACACACTCCCTCAGAGTGTAGTGTAGTCTCCTTCCATAGAGGTCTTCAAACAGAGGCTGGATGGCCATCTGTCAGGGATGCTTTGATTTAGATTTCCTGAATGGCAGGGGGTTGGACTGGATGGCCCTTGCGGTCTCTTCCAACTCTATCATTCTATGACACTACCCTAGTTTTTTCTTGACCACGTTTCCCATAGCCTTCTTCTGTGGCTGAACAAAATGGACTTGTCTAAGATCACCCAGAAGGTTTCAAGGGCTGAGAAGGGGTTCAGCCCCTGGTCTCTCAAAATCCTACTCCAACACTCAAACCACTACCACTGCAATTCTTTAATTTATGTCTTGATTATAATAATTATTATTATTACATGTACATTGTCTCCTTTTTTTCTTTTCTTTTAACAGACTGTGAGGAAACCTTACAGCTGTTTCCTGACCAAAAAGCGATAGGCCACTTTGAAAAATAAAATAGTCTTTTACACATCCTGAGATTCTCTCTCTCTTTTACATCAGAATAACTTGATGTTTCCAGTTCTGCCTGCTTTTAGCCCTAGTGACTGAATGCATATGAAATGAAAACCATATTCCTATGTGAAGCACTTACCCTTTGTGTGGATGTATCTGTTTACTGTCTAACTTGAAATAACGAGACCAGAAACAAATGTGGGTTGAAATAGGGCCACTTTATTTAAGGAATTAACTATTTATAACTGTTTTTGAATACTTGCAAACTAGAGGGGAGCAACCTGATGTGGGAGCAGCTGTGGCAGGTGGTCTATCCCTCAGGCCATCTCCTCAGCTTTCCCTGGGCGAAACGTCTGAGCTCCGATGATAACCCAATGACTGGGTTGCTCCCCGGCCAGCTTGTATATGGAACACCAGCCTGAGATTTCCACAGTCAACTCGCCAGACTTGTCTGAGGATTATATCCCAGGTCAGCCCCAAGGAAGGTCTCTTTTTCTCTCTCCTTACTCGCAAGACCTAAGAAGAAGTCCAAGAGGCCTAACCTTCACCCTGAGTGGGTGCCATAGGTGTTCACCAGACAATTACATCTCCCCCATAACTGCCAGTGACCGCCTATTTAAGTTCACACCTAAGCCAATTTCCTATGCCAAGAACAGCAGTGTGAGGTAGGTGAAAAACCCTCGGAAAAAGGGAGAAAATTCCTACCTGGCCCATAAAGCGACCACCAAAGCCACACTGATGTTGAGGTGGGAGGGTGGGACAACCATTCTTGGAAGAGGGAGAAGGGAGGGTGGAGCAGGCTTAAATAGCCTTAGCCTCGCCCCTAACTGTCTCCCAGACCTGGTGTGATGCTCCAGGTCCAATCAAATTACTGGTCTCTATTCAAATAGACCAGTAAACTCCCATCCCAGGCATACAGCCTGGGGACGTGGATAGTTGTGCTTCCTGACACATTTGCTTATTTTTTTCTAATTTCAAACCCTTTATCTTGAATTTATGAATATTGAAGCAATTTCAAAAAGGGACCAAACAGCATCTTTGGTCATTGCTCTTAAGTTAGGGAGGTTAGAAGTAAGAAGACTAATTTTCAATGCAAACTTCAATACTTAGAGAAACTTTTTATTTACCAAAGTGTGTGGCAATACTCTGTAGTATACTGAAACAGTGGAGAGTTTTGTCTCAACACAATAATAGAGCCAAACAGACAGGCCAAAATAAAGCTGCTTCAGGTCACTTTGGAAGTGTGCTGTTTAAATGATGCACGAGTCCTAAGAGGCTGGAAGCCACGTGAAAGCTACGCTCCAGACGCAGCTTCTGGCCTCTTAAGATTCATGTGTCATTTAAACAGCCTACCTCCAAAGTGATCCGAAGCAGCTTTATTTTGGCCTGTCTGTTTGGGCCCAATAGATTCATTTTGAATGGTAAAAGAGATGTGGACCCCAAACAGTATTCTTAAATTAACATATTGTGTTGAACAAACAGCCAATAATAATAATAAAAGAACTGCTTAATTCTTAAGCCTATGACTGGAAAAGCTTACTTGACTGTCTTGCTGATGCAATGATTCGCAATCCTCCTACTTCAGACTTGAGCCAAGCTTTGTTGGCAACTTTCTCTCACACAGTAGTGATATATTTCCCACCCAGCAGCTTTCCAAGCAAGCTGTTAACTAGAAATTTCTTTGGAGTTCCAAACTGTGTTCCATCAGCACCTCTACGATTAGAAGCTGGATGTATTTCAATGGAATGCAGTGCATGGGAATGGGCCCTAAGATATTGGCCGAAGCTCACCTTTGTGGGCTCAAAAAGAACTTATGTTTACCTGTTATGCAAGAACTCATTTAAATTGCAAACATCCATAGTTGTCCAAGTGAAGCTTCAGAGACTGGGCCTCTCAGATTTGAACATTAAAATGGACAGCAGTAAAAACAAGTCTCACACAGAGCATCAGGGATATTGATACCCATAATTCCTTATCAGTTGCCACCATGACCTACTCTCCTATTAATTTAGGCCTAGCATTTAATCCAAAGGATGGTGCAAGTTATCTAAAATACCTTACAATTCCTAAATATCGCTTGGCATTTACTAAAGAAATTTAATGCATTTCCATCCTCAGTAATGGAAGGCCAATTCCAATATGCTGAGTATAAGGATTGATTATGCCCATGTGGAGAAGGATCAGTAGAATCCATATTGCATATCTTTCCCACATGTACTCTTTATAGGGATTACAGATTAAGATTAATAGTGCCCCTACTAGACAAATTCCATGGAAAATCCCAGGGCTGGTATATGAGATACTTACTAGGAAACACTGATTTTTAAAAAAAAGTGACAGAAGAGGTTTCAAAATGCTACTTTGAAGCTTTTAAGACCAGCAGGGCTGTAGTAACTACTACAATTAAGCAGCAGTAATTGGTTTTAGTAATTAACAATAATGCTTCTCCCCGACCATTTGGGCTGGGGAGGAGATTTTGCTGGCCTCTCATTGGAGAGATCAGCATTTTAAAGAAAAACAGCATGTTCTGCTGGCTGTTGGGATAGGAGGGGTTTAGCCTGCTTGAGGCTTCCCTGCCCAAACTCCTCTCACTTGGCTTCAAACGCTGGCCCACCCTCCCACCTCGACATCAGTGTGAAAATTAATTCTGGTCGCCTCAGGGCCGGGTAGGAATTTTCTCCCCTTTCCAAGGGTTTTTCGCCTACCCCACACTGTTGATTGAGGACTTTGACAGTTGGCATGGGTGTGGTCATAAATAGGTTCCACACATAGGTGGGGGGAGATAGACGTTTCGGTGAACACCTCAGCACCCTCCTAAAGGATGAAGCTAGGTCTCTGGAAATCATGTTTAGGTCTTGCGAGTAAACGTGAAGGGAAAGAGACTTGCCTTGGGGCTGGCTTGAGATTTAAACCCTCACTTAAGTCTGGCGAGTTAAGTGGGGGAGTCTTGGGTTGGCCTTCTGGATGCCGGCCGGGGAGCAACCCAATTATGGATTGCCCTTGGGGCCCAGGTGTTTTCGCCCTTTGGAAGCTGGGGAATTGGTCTTGGAGCAGACCACCCGCCAGCTGTTCCTACACAAGGTTCTCCCCCCTGGTTTTTTGCAGTTCTCAAAGAAATAAGTTTAAATAAGTTGAGTTAAATAAAGTTGCCCATTTTATAACCCAGTTCTCTGTGTCTGGTCTCATTATTGAGTTGGTCAGCAATGTTTTTCCCCAATCCAGCCCAACCTCATGGCAGTGGGGAGGGGGACTCCTGCAGGGCCCCAAAAGAGCCTTTCCATATCTGGCTCACTTAGTTTTGAGGTTGAAACACCAAACTATCTCAGCATTGTCAGCTGACCCTGTGCATCATTCTGTATATGACAGATACCATCAAGCCCCAGCCCAACTCCAAGCAACTTAATTTTAGTGTAGAAAACTATTTGACTTTGACTGCATATATTCTTCTAAACCTGCTTCTGTTTTTTTCCCCTTTTCTATTTCTGCATTAGATTTTTATTTTAGCGTGTGCACACACCTATGATCAATGTTTATATGACAACTCTGGGTATTTTGGATGATGCACCTGCTGGTTATCCACTTGGAGTGACAGCTAGCTATTCAAGGTCCTAGAGTCCATTGAGGCACGGCCATAACTATGTCCTGCCAGAACCAACATTACCAGGCAGGATAAAAATACCAGAACACAAACCCCCCAAGTCTAATCAAGAAAACTTGTCATTACAGAACAAATTCTGAACAAGATCAGAGGAAATTTCCACATAACTAATCTTATCTATTGGATTGCAGAATTAATTACCTTATTTAACTTGCTGTCTGATTCTGAATGTATCTTCTATTTGTGGAGGAAAGTTGTCACCCAGCTCTCTTTCCTCATTGATATTCATTGGCCCTTGGAAGCTAAGACGGACATCTTGGTTTAATCAGTAGCTCTCTGTGAGGGAAGCTGGGAATCATCTTAGTGTATCAAAAATGATACATAGCAATGCCCATCACAGGAGATTAGCAGCCCTGTGTCAAGGTAGAAGCAGCTAGGGTAGAATGAAACCTGAAGCTAGGTCAAATAATTGGGTTCTTGTTCAATAAAAGTGCCTTGTTTGTGTGTTGTAATGAAAGATCTTTGGTGCAATGGATGTCTGGATCAAAATACCCTCTGGATTTTCTGATTGCTAAACGGATAAGATTGAGAGAGATTTAATTTAGACCTATTGAAAAAATTTTAAAGAGATTAGAGGAATTCATAAATGTACTCTCCCTGTTATCAGGGTGCCTTTTGTTGCTTATTGAAACCAGGTATTACGAGGGGAAAAAGACACACAACGACGTCTGGCTCACTGCCATCACTTGCTAGCATTCAGCAGTTCAGGTGTGTGGGCAGCAAATGAAAAAGAAATTTTGTTTTCCTCCTTGTATACTCTGAACTGAATTTTGGAAGATAGTAAGGCAATTGCTTCCTATTTCAGTGACTTATCAAACCAAGGAGAGCAGTTCTGGTGAAGAGAATATTTTCATGCTCTCAATTCCAACTAAGAGTGCTCCCACCAAGGTCAGGTCACTCCAGGTGATCCAAGCTCTTGTTTAAATAGCTTTCTCAAATATAGTCTCTAATGGAGAAAGTCAATGCCTGTCTTTGCTCTATAATGACACAGGAAGGTTTGCTGATTGAAAATTGTTTTTTTGCCCATTAGTTTTAAACATCTTACAGAATCCACACTACATGCTCCTTCTCTCTTTCTCACAGATATACACAAAACATAAAAGCTAAACTATTTACTGGTATAAAAGTATAAATGCAAAGGGGAAATAGTTGTCCATGCAATAAAATAACTTCCAACTGTAACATTGCCAACTTAAGCACAGTTTTGTGGGAGGAATCATAGAATCTTTGGCCTGTTACAGACTGCCAAAATAAAGCTGCTTCGGGTCTCTTTGAAGGTATATTATTTAAATGATGCATGGGTCCTAAGAGTCCGGAGGTTGCACCAAAGCCACACTCCATTCCTAAGCAATGGAGTGCAGCTTTGGTGCAGCTTCCAGATTCTTAGGATGCATGCATCATTTAAACAGCATACCTCCAAAGAGACCCGAAGCAGCTTTATTTTGGCAGTCTGTAACAGGCCATAGACTTGGAAGAGGCCACAAGGTCCACCCAGTCCACCCCTGCCATGTGGGAATTCTCAATCAAAGCATACCTGACAGATGACAGACTCCTGACAGATGACAAACTCCATGACACTCTGAGGGAGTGTGTTCCACTGCTGAACAGCTCTTACTGTCAGGATGATCCTCCTAATGTTTAAGCAGAATCTCTTTTCCTGTAGCTGGCAATCATTGTTCTGAAGCAACAGAAAACAAGCTTGTTCCATCGTCAATATGACATCCCTTCAAATACTTAAATAGGGCTATCATATTTAAGCCAACCAAATTAGGTTAACCACCTCTTTTCCAAGCTAAACATATCCAGCTGCCTAAGTTGTTTCTCACAGGCCAGTTTCCAGACCCTTCGCCATTTTAGTCACCTTCCTTTAGAAATGCACCAGCTTGTAATATCCTGTTTGAATTGTGGTGCCCAGAACAAGACACAGTATTCTAGGTGAGGCCTGACCAAAGCAAATACTATTTCTTCCCTTGATCTAGCCACAATATTTCTATTGATGTAGCTTGAAATCATATTGGCCTTTTTAGCTGCTGTATCACACTGTTGACTCATGTTCAACTTGTGGTCTACTAGGACTCTTAGATTCCTTTCACACATATTCTTATTAAGCCAGGTGTCCCCATCCTATATCTGTGCATTTCATTTTTTACCCCCCTAAGTAAGTGCTGTACCTTACATTTCTCCGTATTGAAATTCATTTTGTTACCTTTGGACAGCTTTCTACTCTATTAAGGTCATTCTAATTTTGATCCTCTCCTCTGGGGTGTTAGTTACTGCTCCTAATTTGGTGTCATTTGCAAAGTTGATAAGCATGCCCCCTATTCTTTCAATTCAAATTGTTGATATAGATGTTGAATAGCACTGGGCCCAGGACAGAAATCTGGCACCCCACTGGTCACTTCTCTTCAGGATGAAGAAGAGCCATTGCTGAACACCATTTTGTTTGGCCAGTCAACCAATTACAAATCCATTTAACAGTTGCCTTGTCTAACCCACATTTTACTAGCTTGTTTGCAAGAATGTAATGGGGAACATTTGCAAAGGCCTTACTGAAATCAAGATATGCCATATCCACAGCATTCACTTCATCTACCAAGCTAGTAATTTTATCCAAAAAGAGATCAAATTAGTCTGGCATTACTTGTTTCTCTGAAACCTATGTTGACATTTTGTGATTATGGCGTTGCCTTCTAAACGTTCACAGACTCTCTGTTTCATGTTCTACTATAGAATCTTTCCCGGTATTGATGTCAGACTAACTGGATGAAAATTGTTGGGATCCCCTTCCCTACCCCCCCCCCCGCCCCCTTTTTTTTTATTTTTTATTTTTTATTTTTTTTTTTTGAAGATGAGGACAACGTTTGCCCTCCTCCAGTCTTCTGGGTCTACTGTTCACCAAGAATTCTCAAAGATTTTTGCCCATGGATCCAATATTACATTTGCCTGTTTTTTTAAATATACTTGGATGTAGTCCATCTGGCCTTGGAGACTTAGGCCTGGTACAGATTGGCACTTTGCACTGGCCTGAGGCCAAAATTATGGCTCAGCAGGGCTGAGCGTCCACATGCACCCAGCCTTACTTTTGGCGCCCATGCGCCATATTGCTGCACCTGTCCACATGGGGTGTGTGACGACACGTGGGCATCTGAGCACCCAAATGGTGCTTGCTAGTAGTGGTATCATCATGGTGCAGGAGCACCATTATGACGTCCTTAAAAAGAAGCTGCCTAGAGTGGCTCCTTTTTAGGGAGTGCATCGATGCCGCATCGTGAGGCTGGCATGGCACTGATGAGGGGCAAAAAACAGGTGGCATGGAGTGGCTTGTCTGTATCCCCACTTAAATTTACTTAGATTACTGAGGTAATCTTTACTTATTCTGTGCTGTATTTTCCTGTTGTGTCCTCTGCTCCATTATCCTCAGGTTGAGCACCCTTTTCCTTTTGTGAGAATACTGAGGCAAAAAAGGTGTTGAGTAGTTCTGCCTTTTCTCTGTCCCCTGTTAGCATTTTGCCATCTTCTCCACACAGTAGCCCTACCATTTCCCTCGTCTTCCTTTTGCTGTGGACATTCCATTATGGATATTAGGCTTCCCCGTGTTGGTTGAATGAGTTCTATCAACCTTCCACAGAAATTTATTTGGAGTTCCAAACTGTGTTCCATCAGCAATTCTGCAATTGAAAGCTCTGCTCAATTCAGCAGTGGTTACAAATGAGCGAATACATACACACAAACATACTTAAGATGCATTTGCATTGCAGACAGAATCCAGTTTGACACCACTTTAACTGCCATTGCTCAATGCTATGGAATCCTGGAAATTATTGTTTATTGTGGCACCAGAGCTCTCTGACAGAGAAGGCTAAATGCCTCCAAAACTACAATTTCCAGAATTCCATAGCATTCAGTCATGGCAGTTAAAGTGGTGTCAAACTGTACTATTTCAGCAATGTGGATTCAGCCTTAGGCACAACAAACTACAGTTTTGAGAATTCCGTAGCACTGAGTCATGACAGCTAAAGTGGTGTCAAACTGGATTATGCCTGCAGTGTGGATGTAGCCTTAGATAATTGAGCTATAACAGAATTAGGAATATTTACTTAGAAATAAATTCCACTATGTTCTTTAGGGCTTACTTCCAAATAAATTTTCTAGAATGCCAACCTATGTCAAACTATCATTGTTGCAATGCGCTTTGTAGTTGTTTCTGACGTATGGTGACCCTAATGCAAACCTATCATGGGGTTTTCTTGCCAAGATTTGTTCAAAAGCGGCTTTCTATTGCCTATACAAGCTCTGAAATCATGAACAAATGAAAAGTTCACGAAATTAAGTTGCAAAATAATAACAAATGTCACTATAAAAACCATTATACACAAAATTCTGTTGTCTATAAAGAAATAACACCTGAGCAAAAAACATCAAACTTGGCATGTATGGTAATATAGTACAGGTACAACAAGTGAAATACCACTGACATTTGACACATGTACCCTGTTGAACAGTGTACCATGTCTAGAGTTCTTTCAGATTTTGGTGTGGGCTAATGGCATACTTTATATAGACTTCTTGAAGAAGGAAATTCTTCATTCTTTCAGTGAAATTCTAAACTTATTAAATTATTTAAAAGGGTTCAGAAGTTATCAACAGTTAGTCTGTGCACCCACAGAGAGAAATGCAGTGATTACTAAGAACCAGAATGGGTTTCTCAAAAACAAGGAATGTCAAAATAATATCTCTCTCTCTCTCTCTCTCTCTCTCTTTTTTTTTTTTTTACAGAGTTACAAGCTTGGTAGATCAGGGAGTATGGTGGATGTAGTATATGTTCATTTCAGTAAGTCTTGCCTAGGAGGCCGCTGCAAGTAAACACATGAGCCAAAGCTGGAGGAAAGGCCACAACTTTATTCAGCAAGCAAGTAAAATTGGTAGGGTTTGCTCAAAGAATGAGGTCAGGATCTGTACTATCGAACAACCCCCCGGTTGTTCAATAAGCCACAGGCCTGGTGACCGCCAGGCAATGGGATGACCTAGGGGCTAAGGAACGCCATCTCACAGCCATGCCATCAGCTGCTCACATGTTCTCTAAGCCCCTAGTCACTGGGAGGCGCTACCATGTTGTGGCCCCAGCAATGGCCACAATGTATGCCGTCATCACCCCAGGGTACCTAATGACTCCCATACCAATGCTCTGTAGCCCTGGTAACCACACCAACCAGATCCATGACCTATGTTGCCACCCCTGAAGTTGTGACTAAAACCACCAACCCTAGGGAGGGAGGGTGGGAGAGCCGAGCAGCGAATGGCACTAGGGCCAGAGCACATGGCCCTTATATAGGCCAGGCCCCAGCACGCATAGCAGGCATGGTGGCCCCTCCCCCAAGGCAACCCAGCCAATGGGCTGCCCTGGAGGACCATGACACACCATAGAGAGGTCCTCCTGCCTCCCAGAGCAGTCCACTGAGGTGGAAGGAACTCTCTTCCTCACACCAGCCTAATAGCACGCCCCAGCAAGGCATGAGGGGGCAAGCCTGGGAACTTGCTGTGCGGCTTCCGGCGGCAAAGCAGCCTGCCTGGTGAGGCGGGCGGCTGCTTATTTTTGACAAGGTCCCTATGATATTCTTCCGGCAAGCTGGTACACTGTGGGCTAGACAGTGTGACAGGCAGATCTATAACTATTTGATGGACAATTGTTTGACAAACCCTGAGAGTACCCACCAGTGATTGTTCTTTATTCTAGAGTGAAGTGACAATTGGGATGCCCCAAATTTCTGTCCTGGGCCTGGCTTGGCTTGTAATATCTTTATAAATGAGATAGAAAATGGAATAGAAAGCATGTTCTTCAAATTTGCAGATGTCACCAAAAGGGGCAAACAGCTGTTACCCCAGAGTACAGGATCATAATTCAGAATAGATTATAGAACTGGGCCAAAACCAACAAAATAATTTAAGCAGGGATAACTGTAAGGCAGGGAAAATTAAATGCACAAATATAGGATGGATGACATGTGGCTCGAAAGCAGTACTCATAAAAAAGGTCTAAGAGTTTTAGCAGATCACAATCTAAACATGAGTAAACAGTGCAATGCAATGAACAAAAACGCCAATGCAGTTCCAATACTGCATCAACAGGTGTACAGTATGTACGTCAATGAAAGCAGTAGTGCCACTCTATTCTGTTTTGATCATACCACACCTGGAATATTGTGTCCAGTTCTGGAAACCACAATTCAAGAAGTATATTGAAAACTGCAGTGTATTCAGAGAAGGATGACCAAGATTGTTAAAGATCTAGAAACCAAGCCTTATGAGGAAAGACTTAGGGAGAGGTGTATTGTTTAACTTGGAGAAGAAAAGACTGAAAGGTGAAGTGATAGCTATCTTTAAATATCTGAAAGTGTGTCAAGTAGAAGATGTAGCAAGATTGTTTTTTGCTGGTCTGCAGACTGAACTAATAATAGATTGAAATTACAAGAAAAGAGATTCTGCCTAAACATTAGGAACCATGTATTTCCTGTAAGAGCAATTCAGTAGTGAAAAACATTACTTTAGAGGGTGATGGACTCTTCATCTTTGGAGTCATTTCATAGAGGCTGGATGGCAATCTCTCAGAAAAGCTTTTGTTGTGTATTCTTGAATAGCAGAGGGATAGACTTGATGGCCCCTGTGTTTCCTTCTGAATCTTAAGATTCTGTGTAAGTCATTTCATGCTTACTTGGATTGATGTTCAATTCTGTTGGCATTCTAGTGTTTTCTGATTACTTCCATGAAGCAGAGGTTAAGTCTAGTGGAACAGATATATAAAGCTCATTTCTTCAGTAATGGAATATGACTTCATGAGGCCTATTCCATAGTAACTATATGTTACTATATGAAATGGAACCCTAGCGAGAGGGGACAGAGATATTAAAGAGATGTAGTGCTCTGTTTTATTTTAGAAAGACCTGCCTTTCTTTTTTGAGATCTGAGTGACCTAACAAGGGCTTCATCCACACTGCTGAAATAATCCAGTTTGACACCACTTTCACTGCCATGGCTCAATGTGATGGAATCCAGGAAATTGTAATTTGCTGTGGCACCAGAACTGTCTGACAGAGAAGGCTAAATGTCTCACAAAATGACACATCCCAGAAGTCCCTAGCATTGACCCACGACAGTAAAGGTCAAACCGGATTATTTCTGCAGGGTGGAGGCAGTCAAGGGCAGGGAGGGATACCCTTGGAGAAGCCACATATAAATTGCAACCATCTTTATATCTGGCATAAGTCTATTCCTCTAAACTCTTTACTTCACAGTCTTACACAGAAACTGGGTGAATGCACAAGTATGCATATGAAATTTGTTTGATATTACTGTGGGAAGAGTAAACTGGCATTTAAATCAAATGACCTATACTTTTGCATGAATATATTTAGCAGTTCACTTTATTTGCTTGAGGGGTATTTATAAAAGACTCTCCCAGTGCTCACAGGAAAATCAGATACCAATTTCTTGATTCAAAGTGTGACTAGCCACCCTCTGAAATTTGATATAAAGTAGTCTAGCATCTTAAGTATAAAATAGGCTTGATGTTTAATTTAATTCCAAATTTCAACCAGTAACTCTCAAAGGGATATATACAGCTTTAAATGAGTACAAAAGGGGATTTGGTGGGTAGGAGTTATCTTGCAGTTCTATTATGGACTTTGCATTTGTCAGGATTTGCTGTTTTGAGCTACCACTTTCACTGCTGCGTCTGACATTAATTCTGCTTTTTCACTGATTGAAGAAACTTCAGCTAATAAGCCCTTTCGGTGAACATCTAATAAGTTCTATCTGCAGTGTGTAGCAAGCATAATTAATTGAAATCTGGCTACCAGTCAAGAAATGTATCATTTGCTTTGGCAGAATTTTGTATTGGAAATTGACATTTTTAATCCCATTCCACTGCCTCACGCTACATTTTGCTTCTCTGTACCTGCAGTGATTACATGTGCATATTTGGTATTTCAGTTTCTGAATGATTCCTATGTTGAACAGTGCGGAAGGCATTTGGTGATAATTGTATTAGGTTGTTTGTTAATTGCATTGATTAAAAACACGAGTCATGTTCTTTTTAAACATTTAATTGCAAGTTAATCAGTGCTTTTCTTTTCTAAAAGGTTTTGACATTTGGAAATATGGTAGGATGAAGGGACTCATTTGAAGGTACATCAGTAAATAAGGAGAGAAGTAAGCATCACAATCCTATGCCTTCTGCCCTCTAAATTACACTCATCCCAATCCTTTTTTTTAAAGGATCAAGATCCAGAAGAATATTTATTTTCAGATTCTAGTTTCTATAAAGTGACAAGATTTAGGGAATATGGATGCTAGAAGTTTACATATTCTGTTTCCATTATTGTGATACTTTGGCTGTGAAGTAATGCAGTGTGGAAGAATTGAGACAAGAATGCTGCCCTGTCCTTATTAACACTCCCTAACTGATCTTGATCCTATAAAGGTTTTTGTGTGTGTGTCTGTGATGCTGTCAATTTCTACTTTTTTTGCCTTGGAGAACCCACTGTTGAACTGCCTGTTTTTTTAAAAACCATCTCATTTATATGACCTTTGTACAGTAGCCCTGTTTTCAAAACAAAAATAAGAAACAGTCAAAAGTCATGACATACGAGGTTGACATTCAAGAAATAGCTTTTAATATATTTGTGTTCAATCTAAATATATAATGCAAGTGTCTATTTCAGTTAACATAGCCACATATTTCTCTGTAAAATTAGCATATTTCCCAAATTCATAAATTATATAACACACACATGTCTGCCTTTATGAAAGTCTTACACAAAAAAATAGAGGATGTTTGGCATCTTGTTCAGTGTATATAAAAGAAAGTACTTTCCAGCCTCAAAATAGAGGACATTCCTTACTACAAGGGACTTCTGCCTGCCCTATAAGCGAAAAGATTTCTAGGCCTCAACTAAAGGCCATCTCTTATAATAAGGGATACTGGACAACTCAGCCACTGAAATTGTACTTGCAATGGGGAAGGCTTGCCTTTGAACCAAGTCCTAAACAGAAAGGGTGTCCCTCTCCTCTTACTGGTACTATTTCTATTACCTGCACCAGCAAAATAATTCAAATAGTGGTGACTAACAAGTAGAGCTAGCAAGTAGAGCAACTATGATGTCTATTTTAATTTATTTTATTTTATTTGTGTCCTGTCTTTCTCATGGCATGGGACTTAATGCGGCTGTTTGATTAGCAGGTTATGTAGCTGGGGATGTTTAGCCTGGAGAATAGAAGGTTAAGAGGTGATATTCTACGATTCTATGATTTTATGATTCTACAATCTTTAAACAGTACACTTATTTGTACTCAAATTTGTACTTGCATTGCGACACAACTATATATGTGGCAGAAACACCCAACTTTTATTTACCTTTCTTCCTCTATGCAATGGTTTTGATATGACTGAAACATTTTGTTTTGGAAGGCATCCTTTATACCATTCTTTGGAAACAAATGCTTACTCTGTGGTTCTGGAGCACAATGAAGATTCCTGGCTGTACTTAATTTGTTCAGAAATGCAGTCTTTTTTCACTTCACTTTTATTTCAATCAAATTCTGCTAGGAAAACAATACCAAGTTGACAAAATACCTTTCTCTGAAACTGGTGTGCCTTTAGGGAACTGTTACCTACAATTGCACATGGCACATTATACACTATAGAATAACTATAACATGGAGAGTGGAAGAGAAATACAATAAATACAACACAGCTGCAGTCTCACTAGTGATCTCATTAAATTTGGGCCATCTGTCACTCCACATCTGACTTCACAGCTTTAAAAGCCATGTATTTGGTTCTGACTCTGTATGAGCTCATGCTGGTGACAAAAGGACCTCAGCATAAGTGACTAAAGACAGATTCACTCACCTAACACTGGGATGGATCGTGGTCTAACTGTCTGTGGATAAACTGTCACTTCTGTTGGTGCAGTGCTGCTCACAAAAGTTCCTGTTTTAAAATTATTCTTTGTATGGTTGAAGAGAAGCATTGCCAACTTTTCCAAATTCAAAATGTGAAAGAATAGCAGTGTAGTGCTGTCAGATTTTGTCAAAATGCAGGCATGGGGAATGATGTTCAAGAGCCTTGAATGGTGTGATATGCTAGAATGGCCACAAAGATGAATTAAGTAATCATAGATAAGTCTATGAGCTTGTCTGAGTTTGATGAGAGTTAGAAGGATCATAGCAAAAAGACTAAAACTGCACTGAATGTAGTGTGTTCTGCTACATTGATGAGGGATGGTCTAGTATATCCTGAGTCGAGAAGACTATGTGAATATTGTGACAGTTCTGTCCTGTTCCTAAAACGAATCAGAGATGGAAGTATCAAAATCTAAGAATCTTACAGTGTGAAATAGCTTGTTATTTTAGACATCATAGTACTTTCTGCATTCCAAAAAAAACTTTGACCACATTATTCTGAATCAAAGGGAGGGAAATTATATAAATGTTGAGTAAATCAGTTGTAGATGTGTGGAGGAAAAGTTGAATAATAAAATATAAATTGTTAGCTATTTAGTCCTATCTTGTTTGTTTTTTTTTTTTTTAAAAATGGTAAAGAGAGGTGACATTTCCAGCAACGACATCAAAAAGAAGTGAAACAAAGGCTTTATTCATGGAGCAATTTTTGAAATGGCTATACTCCTAGGACTGTTCTTTCTGCTTGGTACATATAAGATCCAAACACTGTAAAAGAATTGCAAATGCATGCATCAACATAAGAATATTCTAACTGAGAAGGAATAGAAAGAATATTAAAAACATTCAAAAATGTTTTAAAAAAACAAATTATTAATAAAAGAAAAGAAAAAAAAAGATAATGGTTTAAAACACACTGCAGAAATAATCTAGTCTGAGACTGCTTTAAGTCCCCTGGCTCAGTGCTAGCGAATCCTGGTCACTGTAGTTTATTATGGCATCAGAGCTCTCTGATAGAGAAAGCTAAATGTCTTGCAAACTACAGTTCCCAGAATTCCACAACATTGAGCCAGGCAGTTAAAGCAGCAGGACACACAACCTTTATTACAGAGAAAACTGGATTCAAATATATATTATGGAAAGATATGTTAAATTGTAGATAATGGGTATATATATATATATATATATATATATATATATATATGCAAGGAGGTGGTTTTTAATTTCATCTCTTTTTAAAATTGTAGAAATTAAATTGATTCTATTTATGCTTGAGTGCATATAAATTTGACATTGACTGGCTATACTTTGATTCAGACTTACTTGCCATTTGATATCAATGGATGTTGTAGAAAGGGGCATATAAATATAAATTTTCTTTCTTTATTTTTCATAGTGTTTAGTTATTAGTATTGGTCCAGAGTATAATATAACAGAAAAGACAACAGTTTCAGTTTGGCCTTTTGAGACAGAAATTATGGGAAACCAAAAATGCAAATAGAGGGGCCGGTGATGGCATCTTAGTAAAATTCTTAACACATGCACTATCATTCCAGGATTTTGAGGTAGTGTATATGCATGTGCTCTTTGAGAAGTTGAAATACATTGGAAGTTGGGGTGGAGCCTTCCACAGTCTTACCCTTCCTTTGCTGTTCCTGGATTGGGGAGACATGCAGGCCTTCATTTACATTTTACCCTCTCTTTGGCTGCATCTACACTGTAGAATTAATGCAGTTTGACACCACTTTAGTTGCCATGGCTTAATGCTATGGAATTTTCCAATGTGTAGTTTTGTGAGATATGTTTTCTTTGGCTGCATCTGCACTGAAGAAATAATTTGGATTGACTCCACTTTAACTGTCATGCTTCAATGCTATGGAATTATGGGAACTGTAGTTTGTTGTGGCAACAAATAACAGTCCCCATAATTCCATAGCATTGAGCTATGGCAGTTAAAGTGAGGTTAAATTGGATTATTTTTGCAGTGCAGATGCAGCCTTTGGCAGCAATTTCTGATGCCCCAACAAACAGCAAATCCCATGATTCCATAAGATGGAACCATGACAGTCCAAACGATGACAAACTATATTAATTCTGAAGTATGGCCTTCTTCTGAAGTTGCTCCATATACACCTTTCTTGGTGCTCATGATGGGTCTTCTGTTCTGTATTACTTCTGCATGCTTCCATATTTTGAGAACTTTCCTCTCACTGTTTGTAGGCTGCTAAATGCCACTGTAAAAATACTAGGATCAAGTCATCCTGTTGGTTAGTGTACATACACAAAAGGCTCAGTCTACATACACAAAGTGAATGCCCTGGTGTGTTTTAACAGCACATGCTATACATGTGAATTACACTCTATGGAGTTTTATTCCTGCTGAGGAAAAAAAATCAGAAGATACCCTTGCAGAACTCTGCCACACCTAAATGCATTCATTCTCCATTCCATATATGTGATGATGATGATGATGATGATGATGATGATGATGATGATGATGATGATGTGGCAGGGGCATGTCTTGTGCCGTCTTCAGTTTCACATTTTTAAGATGAAATAGTTAAACGAATTGAAGAGAAGAGTATGATTTGTTAAAGCACTAACATCTGCAAAGGTGAAGTGACTGTGACTGAAATATAATACAGCCAGCAGAAACAGAGGGGAGAAAAATTGATCTTTTAAAAAGAAGCTGCTCCTATATGATTTCTTAAGTCTTGTGGTTTTCCTTTGCTATATTGATTGCTGCTTATGCTTATCTCAGAGTTTGCACAGTGTCTATCCCATGTAGTTATCGGTTCAGCCCTCAAGTCCACCATGTGTTTCCTTCAGTTGACCTCAGTTAACCCCTTTTACTTTGTCAAGCATCAAATGTCAGTAATCAATTCCTGGCCCTCTCTTCTGTTGACCTCCTGTGGGATTATGAAGATATGACTTTTATGTTAGGGCTTTGTTATTTACAAAAGCCATGTGGATATACACTTTCAGCCTAGGCACAAGGCACAAGTAGCAAGATTATATATATTTCTCATGATTATATATCAGTATTTCTCATGGAAATTTAATGTTAGTTGTGTAAATCAAAGCAGTTGTGCTCTTTTCCCTTAGTAGTCTCATATTTGAAGAACTATGCAAGCGGGGGGGGGGGGAGATAGATTTTACCCCAATTCATTTTTTTACATATAAGCCTGAAAACTTTCCCTCCCTAGTATAGAAGCTTCTAGAAAGCTATGATATCCAATACGCCAATCAGTTACTGTCACTAACCAGACATCTTCATTGCAAATCTCATAGCTGCTATAATATGGCATTACCTGCTGTTACAGCCTGTAGGTAATTGCAATATACTATATTTGAAGGTTGGTGTACAAACTCACACCATAGCACATATGGAAATGTTGGGTAGTCGAAGAATGACAATGAATTTTTCATAAGATATAAGATACCCATTAAACTTTACAGCATAAAGGCATTTCTTTTTTCCATCTCATCTGTTCTGAATCAGTGACTTCCATCATGAATGGACGAGATGAAGATTAACAAATTTAATCCAGATGACATGGTTATGCCACTAGTCAGTAGAATGGCAGATCAGAGTTTCAACTTGTGTAGGATAGAGCTGCGGCCACAGGCTTGTTATTGACTGAGTTTTCTGGATCTAACTCTGCTGTAACCCGCCCAGATTCTTCGTGATTGGGCGGGATATAAATAAATAATTTATTATTATTATTATTATTATTATTATTATTATTATTATTATTATTATTATTATTATTATTTAACTCTGAGCCTTACTATCCAGGCCTCCATGACCAAGAGCCCCTTTGCTTAATTTGAGATGGAGAATCAAATAAATCTGTACTGAAATGTATCTGATTTAGCATTAGATGCAACTTGTTTGGACTTCTATCTACTTGACATATGGGGAGCCCTAGTGGCACATTGGTTAAACGTCTGTACTGCAGCCAGACACAGCCATAAAATTGTGAGTTTGATCCCAGCCAGGGACTTTAAGGTCCAACCAACTTTGCATCCTTCCATTAGTCGCTAAAATGAGTACCCAGCTTGTCGGGAGCAATTAACTTACACATTTTAAACTGCTTAGGGAGTGCTTAAGCTCACTGATAAGCAGTATGGAAATATACTTGCTATTGCTATTTGCATATGCAGGCATAGCCATGTTGGCCATACAGCAAAGTATAATAACATTCAAAATCCACAGTGTGGATTTTTAATTCCACTGTGTGAGAAAATATGCAGAACCAAATCTGACTTGACAGAGCACAGGAGCCTTGATCAGGCACGTCCTACCTCTTGCCCAAAATACACAAATAAGGCCACCCTGGATGACCCATTGTCTCAAGTACTGGGACACTCACATTTGGTACCTCTGGATATATGGACACTATCCTTAAACCATATGCCACCAACACACCCAGCTATGTGAATGACACTGCTGACTACCTTAAGAAAATACAACCCATCTACAACCTTCCAGGGAACACTATCTTAGCCACTATGGATATGGAATCCCTTTATTCCAGCATCCTACACATGGATGGAGTACAAGCTGTTAGGAACATCATTTCACATGGGACCTCAGCAGATCTAGTCACCAAGGCCTGCCACTTTGTTCTCACACACAACTAATGCACCTTTGGAAATGACACATACCGTCAAGTTAATGGTACTGTCATGATCACACATGTGGTACCCCACTATGCCAATACTTTCAAAGCTGACCTAAAACAACTCTTCCTTAACTCCTGCACTCAGAAGATGTTCCTTTACCTGAGGTACATTGATGATATCTTCATTAACTGGACTCATGAAGAGGACATTCCACCAGAGTTTCAATAAGTCCCATCCTACTACCAATCTTAGGCTCGAATTATCAACAGAACAGGTTCACCTCCTGGACATTGCTGTACAGCTACACAACAGATATCTAAGCACCCGACTGTACTGCAAAGCCACTGACTATTATACATACTTACATGTTTCCATTTTCCACCCTGAAAACACCACCAGATCCATAGTTTGCAGCCAAGCCCTCCAAGACAATCACTTCTGCTAAGATAGTGATGCCAAACACATGGGATTATAAATAAATAATAAAACTTATTTTTATCCCGCTTTTCTGTGACAAGACAATCAAAGCAGCTCAAAACACATTAAAATATCCACATTCAACATTGTCCCAAATTCCCCAATATTGTAGCTTGAGGAATGCAAGCATTCCTCAAGCTACAATACCTATTACATGAAGTAAAACAAACAAGCAATCTAAAAAAAATAATAATAAGGCAAGACTTGTACACAGAAATTGCCAGAACACCACTAGCAGTGCCATACATCTCCCCCCTGAGACCACTCAGATGTATCATCAATGAACTACAACCCATTATGGACAATAATGCTGCCATCTCAAATATTCTTGGTGGCAGGCGTTTACTCAACTATAGACAGCCTCCAAACCTACTTACCTACAGGAGGATACTTTACACTCCACCCCATGCATCTGAGGAAGTAAACTCAACTCTATAAAAGCTGATACAGCCCACTTCTCTCTTTCAGTTAGTCTTGGGTGCTACAAGATCCATTTGCATACACACACACATAGTAATAGATTTGCTGGGACATTTTTTTTTTGTCCCAGCTATGTTGCTTCCCCCTTCCTCCCTCTCTATAAATATTTTGTATGATGGGTAGCTGACATTCAGGAACATTGTTTACAATACTTGGATGACAATGTACAAAATGTCTACCTCATACGTATACTTCAGTATGAATTCTTCAAAGGAAGGTGACATTGGGAGACTAAAATTGTCTATCTGCAAGATGCAGACTAATATAAAATAGGAAATACTTGATACTCTTTGTTCAGCACTTTGTTTACAATCTGGAGACAGTTTTTAAAACAACAACTGTGTATGCTGTGGGGTGTGAAAGAGAAATCCCTATTTACCTGTGATCTGTGTAATGCTGCAGATTCTATAGCTATGCAGTAACTTTAATGATCGTGTTAGCTATGTTTTTCCTCCATATTATTTAGACATTTTTGAAAAAAACAAAAACAATTTTCTAAATAAATATAGAGAAGTGGCTTTTAGTGTAAATTTCAGGCTCCTGGTGCATTAAGGACTAACAGAGTAACCCAGATGCCAATCCCCAGTATATGCATATGAGGCAGTATATTATTTATAGCAGCAACCTGAAGATAAAACACATCACACTTTCCATTTGAAACAAAGCTTCACAACTCCACTGCCAACACTTGATTAGTACTCACAATTGCAATTATGTCATGTGAGGTTTGAGCCAGGAGATGACTTTGCTCCTTTTAGCATGCCTTTCAAAAGAGATGAGGGTGGGGAAGACTGTTTTGATTTTTTTATGCATATTTTAATAAAATTGTCAATATCACATTACCATGACATTTTACATTAAATGGGAGTTAATCAATCAATCTTTATTAATGCTTAAGCCAAAGGCCATTCACATGATAAAATATAAAACCAATGACAGCAATTCAGAATTATAAAATATTCCATCAAATAACATCCAAATTTAATACATAATATACTTCCAGTCAATTAAATAAGACAACGTTAAAAAAACCACTTCAAGGTTTGGAAAAGATCATCCACCTAACAATCGTTAAAAACATTTAAAAAAAAAACAACTTCAAAGTTTAGATAAGGTCATCCCCCTGACCTTAAATGGGAGTTAAAAGGGATAAAAAAGAAATTATGAAATTAAAAAGTCCTAGTCCAAGGCTACTGACAAAAGGAGACTGAGTCAGAGATGTAGTTATGTGGCAGGAAGAGATGAGGATACTGTCCCACTAAAATAAGAATTCTGTCTCCTCTCAAATGAAATTTCCCTCCAACCCCCAATTTCTACCACTTCAGTAACTTAAAACTTTAGTTGAGTTGAGTTTAGAAATACAGTTTAGTAATCCAAGGAAAGTAGCAGGCAAAGTGACCAAGGATAGGTGATCTCAGCAAATATGAGTTCTAGGTGCAAATGATTTTGAGTGTCTCACTCTCTGCAATGCTAAACATTTGTAAAGTGAAGGAAAAATTCATTTGAGGGCCAAAATCCTTCTGCCTTCATTTTGTTCCCATCCACTATATATACATAAACATGTGAATTGAATTGGTGTATGTAATAATTAAGAGACAGAGTGGTGTAGTGGTTTGAGGATTGGACAATGACTCTGGAGCCCACATTCCAAATCCCACTCAACCATAGAAACTGGGTGACCTTGGGCAAGTCTTGCAACCATCTCAACAAATTTTGCAACAAAAAAACCCATGAGGCATTTGCCTTAGGGTCACCATAAATTAGAATCAAATTGAAGACACTCTGCAGCAACAGCACAGTAGTTACAGTTGGATTGAGTTACTGAGAATATTTTGGTTTACATCCCTACTTGGCCACTGCCTCTCAATCTAATTTTTCTCATAATATTATTGTGATGATAACAAGGGAGCAGAAGACCTGGTAGGCTATTTTGAGTGTCATCACCACAGGGATGGTGGCATCAAGGCTAGACTACCCTAAATATTCCTTTGGCTTCTCTTTCCCATAGCATTGATAGACTGACATATTCACTGTGGCATGAGATTTTATGAAACAGAGCAACTTTTAAATAAGAACAGTTCACAATTGTAGACACACAGTATATAAAGGTACTCTACACAATAGTAACAAGCATGTTTAATTGTGTGAAGTGTTGAGGGAAAAATAATACTAGAACTACTATGAATACATCCCAAGAAAAGTGATAATGAAATCCAAGCTCAAATGAATTTCATTGGTCTAGAATGTGGGGATATGGTTCAAAGAGAAAATCTACTACAAACAAAGCTTAGGGCTTACAAGAGTCTACTGGGCTCTGAAGTGACTCCATCATGGATGTTGAGCATAGCAGGAAGCATAGCCATGCATTCTTCATTCCTAAAACTCTCTGTAATGACAAAGCACCTCAGCTACAGGTAGGCCATAGGTGGAATAAATATTCTCTGGAAATGCCAGTGCAGTGATCTCCCTGAGGCTGGAGTCACCTGGTGCCAGGGGGTGAACTGTCTTGCCCTCCTCACAGCCACCTGGCTGGCCAGACTGTTGCAGCTGCACTAAACCATGAAGGCAGCCTCCCCACCCAGAAAGGCCTTCAGGGTTTGCCCTCACCCCCAGCAGCTGCCACTACCAAGGGAGTGACACTGAAGCCTCTAAAGGGCCTGTTTAGAGTCCAGCTGAATGAGTAGGAAAGTGCCCTTTATTGCTTTCCCAGTACTCATACCAGTCCCCCTGGGTGTACGACCCCACCAGGTGACATCTCCCTCTGGGGTGTCACCTGGTGCAGTCCAAGCACAGTGCACCCCCTAGTGACACCACTGTCCAATGTTTTCTGTCTGTTGTGGTTACTCCTGCAATGAGACAGATAGTTTTTTTCTTGATCCATTTCAAACAGGCTTCAGGACCGGGTATGGGGTGGAGACTGCCATGGTCGCTTTAACTGATGACCTTCGTCTAGCCATCGACAGAGGGAATGTGACCCTGTTGGTGTTGCTGGACCTCTCAGCGGCATTTGATATAGTAGATCACAATATCCTTCTGGAACGCCTGAGAGAGTTAGGAATTGGAGGCACTGCGTTGCAGTGCTTTCACTCCTTCCTCTCGGGCAGGTTCTAGAGGGTGATGCTTGGGGACAGTTGCTCTTCAAAAACAGAGCTTAATTGTGGTGTCCCTCAAGGTGCCATCCTGTCCCCAATGCTATTTAACATCTGTATGAAGCCGCTGGGAGAAATCATCCGTAGATATGGGGACGGGTGTTATCAATATGCTGATGACACCCAAATATATTTCTCTATGTCCCGGTCATCAGCGACAATGACAGATGGCATCTCTCCCCTCAACCAGTGTCTTCAGGCAGTAATGGTTTGGATGAGAGAAAACAAGCTCAAGTTGAATCCAGACAAAACGGAGGTACTTATGGTAGGGGTCCCCAAACCAGGGATTGGGCTGCAACCTCCAGTCCTAGAGAGGCTCACACTCCCCTCAAAGGACTGTGTTCACAGTCTGGGGGTGCTTCTTGACCCGTCGCTTCAGATGAGGAATCAGGTGAATGTGACGGTCAAGAGCGCCTGCTATCAGCTTCGGCTGATATGCCAGCTGCACCCTTTCCTGGAACAGGATGACCTCGAAACTGTAGTACATGCACTGGTAACCTCAAGACTTGATTTTTGCAATGCGCTCTACATGGGGCTACCCTTGTGCCTAGTCCAGAAACTCCAGTTGGTACAGAATATGGCAGCCAGGTTGGTCACAGGAACAGCAAGGAGTGACCATATAACACCAATACTGAAGTCACTCTACTGGCTGCCTATCAGTTTCCAGGCACAGTACAAGGTGTTGGTTATCACCTTTAAAGCCCTACATGGCTTGGGCCCAACCTATGTAAGGGATCGCCTGCTTCCATATAATCCGTCTCGTACACTCAGGTCCTCTGAGAGGAATTTATTACAGCCCTTAAAGACCAGGTTGACGGCAACCTCCCAGAGGACATTCTCTGCAGCTGCTCCCAACTTATGGAATGGCCTGCCTGACGAGAGCCGTCAAATTACCAATCTAGAGAGTTTTAAAAAGGCCATTAAGACGGATCTCTTCCGGCAAGCCTTCCCGGAATAAAATGCTCGGCCACAAATAAGACTTCCCATCCAGTGAACTCTGCCCATGATGATCTTTATTTAGCTTAGTCGGTTTTAATATGTAGTTTTTAATCTTACATTGTTTAATCTTGTTTTAAGGGTGGTATTATGTATATATGGATGTATTTTAACCTGTTGTACACCGCTTTGATTGCCTGGCAAAAAGCGGGATAGAAATAAAAATTTTATTTTATTATTATTAATTATTTTTTCCTTTTCTTTCCCCCCTGAAGTCTTACCATGTTCAGTCACTATCAGTATAAGAATATATTTGCAGAATAACATTGAGATTACACTGAGGAATTTGGGTGGGTGGAAATGCAGGAATAATCTGGGTAAGAAATACAGTATAGAAATGACCTTTCACTGAATGAACACTTGACACAAAAATGATGTTACCAAAGAGTTTTCTATATTGCTAATGTTTCCTTGTGTGTATATGTCTGAAAGTGTAAAATCAATAAAGGAATTGATTGTTTTGTAATATCCTTCCATTTCCTCAAAAAGGCATAATAACTTGTCCCAACTTCTGCACTAGACCATGCATTCTTGTGGTTATGAAAAAAAAAAGATGTGTAGCACTTTAACTGTGTATAATTGAGAAAGAATGATCACTGTAAAGGTCATTACAGTGTATACTGATGCACACTGTTGTGATGAAATGAAAGGAGAAAAATTTTCAATAACTCTTCTTTTAAAAACTGCATCATGAAAGCCAAGATAATGTTTTCATTTTCTTAACGTTTCAGAATTAATACCAGCTGTATTAAGTAGCCTCTTGATTATGTTGTATTTATGACTTCAATTTCTATTTAAGGCTCTGATTTCGTATGATTACTCATTGTGTGTGAGACGTGCATCAAACTCTATTGAATGAAGGTGACTCAGATCCCATACTGCCACAAACAGAAATTATCATTCTTTTAAAAATGTAAATATTATAAAAAATAAAATAATGGCACAGAACAGAAAGAGATCTGTCCTTCTAAAACTTTTTTAAAAAACATCTAAAATATGTGTCTTTGCTTTTTTAAAAAATGAACTGAAAAAATGAAAAATGGTTTAAAGTTGTAATGTGCTAGTCTATGGGCAGTATCATAAACACAGGTGTGTGTAAGGGGGGTATGTGTGTGTAATCATAGGATAACAGAATCCTAGAGTTAGAATAAACCACAAGGGCCATCCAATCCAACCCCCTACCATGCAGGAATACACCATCAAACCACTCCTGACAGATGGCCATCCAGCCTCTGTTCAAAAACTTCCCAGGAAGGAGAATACCCCACACTCCAATGAAGTATGTTCCACTATTGAATAGCGCTTACTGCCAGGAAGTTCTTCCTAATGTTTAGATGCAATCTCTTTTACTTATAACTTGAATCCTAAATATGGCATTCCTTCAAATATTTAAACATAGCTATCATGTTGCCTCTTAACCTTCTCCTCGTGAGTCTAAAGTACCCAGCTCCCTAAGTCGTTCCTCATAGGTCATGGTTTCCATTTATCAAATGATAAATGGCAAATCAAAAGCCACTCAGAGTTGTCATAGAGTGCAGAGGGGGAATCCGGGGCAGTTCGGGTGCCAGAATACTCTGGGAACAGCCCGGCATATTCTGTTTGGTGTACACAAAAGCTTAGGAGTTTATCAAAGGGAAATTGGAAGTATAATCCAATGGCAATCTAAACGCAAACATGGGGTTTAACGTTATCACGTGATAGACCACCACACACAATTTTGGGCAACGGGAAGTCAGTCTGAACACAATCATGGGGTTTCACATTATTGCGTGATAGACCACGGCCCGTTACAGACAGGCCTTTTAGTACGGAGTCAGTCCGTACTAGGGTTAGGAAGGTGTGGTGCTTCCGCACCCCCCTAACCCTAGTACGGACTGAGTCCGTACAAAATGGCAGCGCCCCATCTACATGGGGGCCGCCATGATGACATCTATACGGGGTGGCGCGGATGTGATGTTGTCGCTTCGCGCGAGGGTGCCCTTTGCGCGGAGCAGGAAGGAGCTCAGTTTCGGAACTTCTTCCTGGTTTGCGGCGCTGCTTTGCATCACTGGGTGCAGCCTTCAGACGGCTGCGCCCAGCAACGCAAGTGAGAAAGGGGCCAAGCGGCCCCTTTCTCCTCCTCCCCGCCGCCGCAGGGTGTCCTTGGGGCTTGAAGCCCCAAGGACATCCCTTTCCAGGCTGCGGGGAAGCAGCCTTTTGCCGCTTCCCCACGGCCTGGAAAGCGGCAGATCGGGACCTCAGCGGCTGCCATTCTGGCCGCTGAGGCCCCGATACCCCGGGGAATGGGGCGGTACAGGCCGCCGCTTTTCGGCGGTCTGTAACGCACCTACCACATGCAATTTTGGGCAATGGCAAGCTATTTTTGGGCAATGGGAAGTCAGTTCGAACGCAATTCGAATTCTCGTAAATTCGCTGAGCTAGCAAATTGATGTGAATGCATTCTGGCCTCACTTTCTTTTCATTCAAAATTAAGATAAATTCCTCTTGTGTGATAAACTCCTTAGTTTCTCATCTGGGTTAAGGGAGAAGCATAATTGAATGAACCACCATCTGAAAATCTCATTGGACTCCTCCAAGTGTAGTCATCACTGGCTGAATGCTAGAGAAACCAGCTACTATATCAGATAATCCATTAAAAAGACAGAAAGCCCCTTAGAGTGAAAGGGGTTAACAGTAGGCCCAAATCAGGCCACTTTCCTATTGCCTGATAAGATCTTGACAGGCTTCTGAGGCAACAGCTCTTCCAAGAGAGTTCTAAGCTGCACAGAGCTCTGTGAGATTCTAATACACTCTGATTTTGTAACCCAACCCTTTTGTAATCCAGTCCTAAATTGATGGATTTGACTTTCACTATTACACACTGCTCTGGATTTGGATTGAGCTCTTCTGGAAAACTTTTGCCAAGCTAGGACAGAACAGTTGGTTTTGGCAACAGTTGGCAATACTCCAGCCTGTAAGGAAGTGATCAGGCAGACCCAGCTCCACCAGGGATAGCCTGAAGGAAGAGACTCCTCCCTCCTTAATTGTCATCTTCCGTCCTGAGAGGGAGCGATCAGGCAGACCCAGCTCCACCAGGGATAGCCTGAAGGAAGAGGCTCCTCCCTCCTTAACTGTCATCTTGGCCTGAGAGGGAGCGATCAGGCAGACCCAGCTCCACCAGAGATAGCCTGAAGGAAGAGGCTCCTCCCTCCTTAACTGTCATCTTTTGGTCTCCTATTCCCCTCCAGCTATGCTCTGACTGTGTGGGGGAAAGGCTTGTGTACCCTAATGAAGTTGTGAGCTATGCTGGCAGGGGTAAAATAGCCACCGGTAGGGCCTCCCGTGCCAGACAGGTCACAACCGAAGGGTCTGACCAAGAATGCCAAAGGGCAGGATGGGCTCTCTAGCCTTATGGCAACCATCCTAGGAGAAGGAAAACTCTAATCCCAAACCCGGGCAGATGGTGCTTGTCTAACCCTGTAAGGTCAACCATCTAAGAGAAGGAAACTCTAATCAAACCTACGACCCTCGCTGCTACCGTCCATGGTTGTCAAGGCCTCAGCAGACGAACCTCTGCTTTAAAGGGTGAGGCCAGTTCTGTGCACGCTGCGCTCCACCAGAAAAATCCATTGCACAGGCTCGAAGGATACATCCAACGTCATCAACGCGCTTGTAGAAAGCATGAATGAATCCTTCCTGAATCTTCATTCGCGAAGTAAAGCCAAGAAGAAGAAGGCAATATATCACCTATAATTAGATAGAAAGTTTGAAAGTTGGATGAGGCTATCATAATATTTAAAGTCAACTAAAAACAGCTACTAGGAGTTATAAAGTTTTAAAAATGGCACTTTGATATTTGGAATTTATAGTAATTAGGTCTTCATTATGCCAGTCTGAGTGGTCCTTTCTACTCTACTGAGTATTAGCTAGTTCAGTACAAATCAATTTTGGTTGCACAGAGAGCCATGATAATATTGTTGAATGTGACATTCTTTCATTGTTTGCACTGAAGAAATAAAGATGCAAGTCTAGCATACTGGAATGTGAAACATATACTTAGTATGGGCAAACAGCATCCATCCACAATTGTACAGTAAAAGATGTGGTCTCTATGAGACAATCAATTAATTCATGTTTAGAGATAGATCAATAACCAATTCCTTGGCTGAAGGGTCTTTTTCTTTTCTTCTCTTCTCTTTTCAACAATGGCAGATGGTGTCAATTGTACTTAACTTGATTTATCACAGTTATCAACAGATTAGGAGAGATGACAGCTTGGTGCCATCTCTGGTTATTAATGTTCATAAGAGATGGCCTCATCATTCCCAGTTCTCACAGTGCAAGGCTTTAGCTTTTCTACTCTTTCAGAAAATATCTGCTGAAAATCTATCATGACTTAGCAACTGCTGTTTGCTTCTTGCATGGAATTGCCATTATTAACTCTAATCACCTCTAACAGTTGGAGGCCGTGCTTAAACTTCTGGAGTAGCATGCCTTGAAACTTCCCTTCCTCCCCCTTTCCCATTCCAACATAATTCTTCTATGCTTGGTTAACATAATGTGTATATGAGTATGCTAATCATATTTTTTTGTACCATACAGATTACTGCTGTTCCTTATACATTTTTCACTTGATGCTAATGATGCCAGCAAAGTTCAGAATTGGGAGGTCTGCATGATGCTCTCCAGTTAAGAACACCAATTACAATTTTGGACCCAAAGCTTTCTGGAGTTTGCATTTGGTAATTAGCTTGGCCCAGGCACCAGCCACAATTCCTGTTGCTACTGTCACCCCTTCACTTGGCAGCAACAGCAATATCTTAGTATATTATAAGAGGATCTGAGAATTTAAAATTCCCAGGAAACCATAAGAACAGGACAATGTTCCTGCAGCTTAAATGAAGTGTATTTAAAGCTGCAGAAACAACTTTGCCCAGGTTGCATCCGCACTGCAGAAATATTCACGTTTGACATTGTGTTAAGTGTCATGGCTCAATGTTATGGAATTGTGGGAAGTGTAGTTTTATATTATACTTAGGCTTCTCTGTCAGAGAGCTCTGGCAACAAACTACAGTTCCCAGAATCCCATTGCATTGAGCCATAGCAATTAAAGTGCCATAAAACTCAATTATTTTTGCAGTGTGGAGGTAACTTTTGGGAAAGGGAAAAGAGGTGGGGTGATGAGAAGAATGATGGTGTGACAACTTCACAGCTTAAAGGAACTAATTCAGATATGGTCAGAATGAAACCCAAATTGGGGGCTGTCAATGGTAGGAATTGACAGATACAATCTGGCAGATACAGAGCAGATACCAGCCACAGCTGCTGGTGAAATGTCAGGAATCTTTTCTAGAACATGGCATCATGGCTCAAAAAACCCACAAAAGCTTTAAGTACAATCTGACATTTACTCCTGTTCTGATCTCCATATTAGTTCAAAAAATAAGAATAAATTAGGTTGGTTTACTGACAGAAACAGACCAAACAAAGTTCTCCCGCATCCCCGGTACACGGAGGTGGAGAAATGAATAGGCCCCTGTCTCCAACATACTTACAATTTGGTTCCAATTGAAATTAATGAGAAGAAGCAAAATGTTATGCAGTAAGGGTGGATTTTGAAGAAATGGAGTCATTGTAGGGTGGAAGATATATTGTACTATTGTACCACATACAAATTTGGAATGGGAAGGGGAAAGAGGAACAATCGTTAAGGTAGTAGAAAAACTCTTAACTAACAGTAGTGGAATTGGAAGAAAAGAGATTATAGGCAGAGCATTATGAAAGTGGGACAAGGCCTTAGCTTAATAGGTTGGGACAAGGCCTTAAAAGTGAGATTGCTTTGGCTATGGAAAATGATGAGAATACGATGAATGAACCAACCACATGATCTGAGCACAGGGAAAAATGAATGACTGGGGTAGCTATGGGGCAATCCCTCAGTCCAGTTCTGAATTCCATCCCAGGACAAAGTTGGGGAATGGGACAAAATAAAACGAACCAATAAAATATAGAAAAATAGTTTTGAATTTCTAAATTTATTTCTTGCATTCTCATAATGTCCTATTTATTTATTGGATTAAGAGAGTCCTCTTTTCTCTCTCACACAAGTAAATTTGTGTCTCTTTTGGTCATTTTTCTTCAAACAATATGTGTTTTGCACATATTCTTAAGGTAGTTATATACATTTTTACATTGATTGAAATATGTCTGCCTTTGTTTTTTTTTCATGTACTCATTTTTGTATGCATTTTGTTTGTTTTTTAAAATATGTTTATTAACCATTCATATCTCCATAAGCCATAAAATGTCCACATAACAAAATAATAGAGACATTTCATACATCCATTTCTGCTTAGAGATATTGTATATATATATGTACAGTTGGCCCTTCTTATACACTGATTTCTTATACACAGATTCAAGCATCCACAGTTTGAAAATGTTCAAAAAAAGTATAAATTTCAAATATCAAACCTTGATTTTCCATTTTTTATAAGGAACACCATTTTTCTATGTCATTATATTTAATGGGACTTGAGCATCCACGGATTTTGTTATCCACAGGGGATCTCGGAACCAAACCCCAGCATATAACAAGGGTCCACTGTATGGGTCTAGAAATTTTACTCAAAAAATTGACCCAAAAAACCAGGGTCGACTTATCCATGGGCCAATGTACGTATTATACTTTAACTCATATATATTAAGGAGCCATTTCCTTTCTCTGAATAAAAAGCAAGAGCTTAGCCTATCCTGGGAGCACCAAAAAGAAGCATGGATCCCCTCTACTCTCTCATCCATCCAACTTTTAGGATGAGCACAAACAGTTACTGTATGCCTGCCTGAATTTTTTAAAGTTCTTTGGCATCATTTTCTTTTGCATCATCTTTACATCCTTTGTTACATACCCGTAAGTTTTACCCTTGACTTATCCATGGATCATATCAAAATCCATAACTTTGGCCCCAAACCTGCCCTCAACTTATACATGAGGTTGGCCCCTGGTGTGGACCTTATCACCAGTGAAATACTAAAAAATGATTTAGACTGGTGGCTGCCAGTGCTCTCCACGCTTTTTACGGCCATAGACAGGTCGGCCATGATTCCTCCTGTGTGGGGACTTGCTATCATAATCCCTGTATACAAAAAAGGTAAAAGGAGTGATCCATCTAATTTTAGACCAATCAGCTTGCTGAGCCAAATTAGCAAAATGTATGCTAAACACCTACAAACTAAATTAATGGATTGGCTTGAGTCAGAGAACATCTTGAACAAAGAACAAGCAGGATTCAGAGCAGGACGATCAACGATTGATCATGTATTATTGCTACAACATTTGATAGAAAAATATTCCAAAATGGGCATCTCACTCCACGCAGCTTTCGTAGATTTTAAAGCTGCTTTTGATACTGTTCCCAGATCCAGATTGTGGGGAAAACTTATGAATAGTTCAATTGACAAACGGCTACTCCTCCTGCTTATTAAATTGCATGAGGATAATCGGCTGAAAGTGAGATGTAGCTCAGCAGGCCATATGTCCAAAGAAATCCAAGTTAAGATTGGAGTTAGACAAGGATGTGTCCTAGCCCCTATTCTGTTCAATTATTATATAAACTCCTTAGTTCCCCATTTGAATAAGATCTCCTTCCACCCTCCCAAAATGACAAATAGACATGTAAATCTACTTCTTTATGCCGATGACGTTGTCATATTATCTTTGACTCCCATTGGATTAAGAAGAGCTCTGAGGTCGCTAGTCACTTATTGTAGTGAAGAAAGATTAACAATAAATTGTTCTAAAACTAAAATCATTATTTTCTCTAAGCAACCCAGAAGAAGAAATTGGAAACTGGGAAAATAAACTATTGAACAGGTTAAGACATTCAAATACCTGGGAACTGTGCTACAGGCCACGGGTAATAGAACTGCACACTTGGAATACGTTTCAAAAAATGCACAAAAAACAGCTAATGCAATCCAACAATACTTTTTTTCTAAGGGAGCCCAATTTATTCCAGCAGCAATTAAACTCTTCCAGGCTAAGGCCAGACCACAACTCTTATATGGCGCTCAATTGGGCCCTTATAATGATCTTATGCCCCTTGAACGGGTGCAAACAAATTTTTTAAGGAAAATCTTTCAAGTTGGTAGTAGCGTTCCCAACGTGGTATTGAGAAGAGAGGCTGGAGTCAGTAAAATTGAAACAAGTATGTGGATTTATGTTTTATTCTATTGGCTCAAACTAAATAAAACCCCGGATGGACTAACAAAATATATCTTGACCGATACCTATAAATCTTACTGGGAATCGGCCCTAAATAAGAAACTATTATCCATAGGCCTATCAAAAGAGTTCATACTAGAATTAAATCTCGATCAGGCCAAACTGTCCATAAAACAGAGATTACTCGATATAGAAGGACAGATAGAGACTGCTGCCTTTCCGGGGCGTATTCTAATCAACAGATCAATTTCTATGCTGTCACCTGCTTCATACTTGTTCCAAATTACAATACCTAAATTTAGAAGAGCTTTCTGTTTAGCCCGCTTTAATGCCCTCCCTTCAGTGGTTTTAGAAGGAAGATACAAGAAAACCCCTTTCAAAGCACGGCTTTGCCTTTGCAATAACTGTGATATTGAAACCCTTGAACATACTTTCCTGTATTGCCTATTCTTCAAAGATATCCGGTTTCAACTGATTACCCCACTTTTGGAAAAAATTCCCAGGAAGCTCAGACACTGTACTTGTTTGTAATCTCTTGAACAGCCAGTCGCCTAGTATTGTATATACAGTGGCAAAATTTTGCTACATCATATGTAAAATACGCCCTCTCATGACGAGATAAAACCTCGAAGGCTAATAGAAAGTGTCACTCACACAGGCCAAAATCTGGAAATTATCGGAGCTAGAAACATATTGTGCTACTCAACCTTCGCTGCTTTAGCCGCATGTATACACATTATATTTTTATCCTTAATTCTGTTTTTAATGTTTTTATTATATATGTAGCAATGTACAAATAATACAATTACACTCTGTTTTGTATTGCTGCAATTGCATTCTGTACTATATTGTTGGTCAATGACCGAATAAAATTTTTAAGTATACATGAGGTTGACTTATAGTCGAATATATATATAGTATATAAATTCCTGTATATTTCCCCTTTTTGTTCATCCAAGTGATTTCTTTTCCTCTTTGATTATAAAACCCTTACCTCCCTCTCCCCCAAATTATATATTAACCTTGCAGTTTGGATTTACAGTAAAGCATATATATACATTTGATATTCTTCCTAAAATCAACACCATTTCTTTGTTCAATCCATTTCTTATACCAATAAATTTGGATAGTATTGTGATTATGCATCCTTCAGATAATCATTTGTGCACTAAATCTCTCTGTGTTACTTTTTCATGTCTTATAATAAAACAATCTTTACCTTTACTTATTAGTCAGTTTTTGGCATACTGTTTTACTTGACTATTTTTTTTATTTAACATCTTGTTACTAATTTTAAGTTAGATTTTTTTTCTTTTTTTTCTTTCTTCTCTCATTCCCTCTCCCTCTCCTTCACCTCCTTTCATCTTCTCTTTTTTGATTAACATTATATATTAGTTCAATTTTACTTCATTGCTTAGTTTTCCAATCTAAGCAAAACAAATTATTAAGTTTGTTTTTAGACGGTTTTGTTTTGCAGAAATTTGTCAATGATTTCCAGTCTTGGTCCCACCCATTAGTAGGTTCTCATTTAAAGAGCTATCATCCTATCCATTTCCATCATATCCAGACACTTTCTAAGCCAATTATCCACTGTGGGTGTGTGCATTTTTGAAACATTTGTGTGGTTTGGTGCAACAAGGGTCACAAATGTACAGATTACTGAGGCAAGATGTATCTCATTCTGCTGGTCAGTCTCTGGAAGTGCAAAACTGAAAATTTGGTTTGAAACTGTGAATCCAATTAATTTCTTCCCTATAATTTAAGGGATATAATTTAGAGCCATAGTTGACTATAATTTAGAATCATAGTAGAGCATATTCTGTAAATACAGATTCATCATGTGTGAGCAACTTTGTAAATACAGCACGCCTACTTTTTATGTGGGCACACCATACACAGCTTTCAGCATATGCTGAAGCTGTGCTGGAAGAGCCCTTGACGTGCCCTGGAAGAACTAATGGGGTGCATACCCATGGCACACATGCACCATCGCGCTACTGCGCACCATGGGCATGAGACCCATTACTTCCAATGGGGATCCAGCATACGCTGATTTCCCCTTATTCAGAGGGATTTGGAATGAACCCCCATGTAAGGGGAGGGCCCGCTGTACTCTTCAGTAGTCACCATAAGTAGTACTTTTTTCTTACAGTGGGTTTCTAGTCCAAAGCAATAACAAATCTTGGAAGATGAACTGAAGCACTTGGACCAGGCTCTACAGGCCAATGGTTATTCCATTTCAGACATCAGAAGGGCTGCCAGGCCCAGGAATACCCAGAGAAGTGAAGACAAGCAGCCACGCAAAGGGAAGGTATTTTTACCATACATCAAAGGAGTCACAGACAGAACAGGCAAAGTGGTGAGGAAGCACAACCTTCAAATGGTTTACAAACCGACTAAGAAAATCCAGCAAGAGAGACCCTCTCACAGCCGCAGGAGTTTACCGCATACCATGCAGCTGCAGAAAAGTCTGCAAGAATCAAGGAACACGAGAGACACTGCAGACTGGGCCAGCCAGAAAAATCAGCAGTAGCAGAACATGCCACAAACCATCCTGGGCATAAAATACTGTTTGAAAACACTGAAGTTCTGGACCATGCCAACCACTATCATGTCAGGATGCACAGGGAAGCCATTGAGATCCACAAACATCTGGATAATTTCAACCAGAAAGAAGAAACCTTCAAAATTAACAAAATTTGGCTACTAGTCGTGAAGAATAGCAAAATAAGGACTCAGCAAATGCAAATGGAAAACCATTCAGAGTCAGGAACTTTCCCAGCAGATAATTAGCACACATTAATCCTCGTTTGCATTAGCCTCCCAGAACAGTACACATGCAAATCACTCCTGCATTCCCAGGCTCATACAGTATATATACACCCAATTTTCCCAGGCAAAGCATTCTCTGAAGATGCCAGCCACAGATGCTGGCGAAACGTCAGAAAGAAACTCTGCTAGAACATGGCCACATAGCCCAAAAAACCCACAAAAAATAACAAATCATCAGTTTGCATCACAATCTTTCTGCAAGTTCTTGAATAAATTTAAACACAGAGCAATGACAGAATCCCAAATCAGATCAATAATTTTGATTACTGATTGTATAGCTCTGTGCACTGTTCAGGTAAGATGCAAATCTAGCTGCTTCCTAGTTTGTGACTCAAACTACTTAAGACAGATATGGTGTGATGGGCCTAGATAAGTCACTGGTAATATTTGGCTGTTTACAATTCATAACTGCTTACACATTACATATCAGGTTGTTATGTTGTAGTCAAAGCAAACAGTTATATAAGTGGCTTGACTCTTCTTCTCAACACACTGAATGTAGCTTGTCTTGTGAAGGGTTCACTGCATGAACAACAACAACAAAAAAGGAGCAAAAATAAATAAAGTCCATTTGCTGCACTCTAACACAGAAAGTGTGTATTATCACATCAGCATATAAACTGCATGACATACGTGTGGAAATGCAAGGAGGTCTAGGCAGTTTACAGAAGTGAGATGGAACATGCACCCTGGGCCAGTGAGACATAGCCACCAGCACCATTGCTCACTTTTTTTTTGTACATGTGGCTGGCTGCACCATCAACCCATTGCATCATCAAGTTATCACAAGCCTCGTGAGGTAAAATTATGACAAATACAGCAGGTCACCAATGTATACATACATACAATGCATGTATGGGGGGAGGGTGTTCAATTTTCTGTGCTTTACCAATGTGTCACTGGGCACACTCATGCATGGCAAGGGCAGAGTATTGTTCATGGAGGTATGTGGCCAGTTACCCAGGCAGTCATGTGGGGAATCTAATGGGATGGCAGCTGCGTGAGATGAGGTGGTAAATGGCAGTCATGGGTAGTGTCTTTGTGTGATGGTTTGTATGCATGCTGAGGAGGCAATAATAATAATAAGTGAGAAGTACAGCTTGATGCCACATGGTGTGGACTGCCCATGAGTGTTTAGGCTGTTTTGAGAGTGGGCTGTGCAAACAGTGGAGGTTCCAACCAGTGGAGAGGTAAAGTGACTTGGTTTTACCTCTCCATCTGCTCAGTGCCTGAGTTAACTTTTTCCAGATAGCAGTCTTTGTAAAACATGTGTTAGTTATACTTTGGCGGGGTACAGACCACCAAAAAGAGGCAGCTGGGAGCCACCTCTCTTTTTTGCGTAGCCACACCGCAGCAACCCAATTGTGCAGTGTGGTTGCTCAAAAAAAAAGGAGCACTGAAAAGCGGCTCCTTTTTGCACTGCCATAAACAGCTGGCGGCACCGCGAGCACGTCGCTGCCACACGGCTCCATCTGGACACCACACAGCAGTGACATCATAGCTGTGTGCACCGTCTGAATGGTGCCGCCCAGTATTTACAAAAACTCTTGCCCAACAAAAGCTAGGATTGCGGGGGGTGTGCACACATTGCCCCGAGGCAACCCTATCCCATTGCCATGATGCCACAAAGGGCCCGTCTGTACAAGGACTTTGTTGGAAAGGTAATAAATTCACATTGTTTGCTAGACAGTTGTAGCAGGTATTTTGGGAAATAGTTCACTATGGACATGAGTGAAAGGTAAGTAGGAAGTACATATTAAAAAGTGTACATTTTGTCAAATTGTGTTTATTATTGTAGAGTGCAGATCCATATTGGAAACATTTACAAGTCAAATGAGAAAGTTATCTCATTTGCAATAAAATAAATCACAAATAATTATTGAAACACGTATCCATGTGTCAAAACATATTAAAATACTTTAGCTAACCAAATGCTTATCTGCTTAATATGAAACCTTTTAATCAGAGAATTATTAAAATTAATAAAAGATATAAAGGGCTATTTCTAGTTATTGCTATTGATGATTTCATATTTCACTAATGACAGAAACAAACACCAAATGTGTGTGTGTGTGTGTGTTTCTTAGAGTTGACTGACTTCACAGAGTAAATGAAGAACACATTGCCCATTTCTTCAGCTCATAGTAGGCCTATGTAGATGTGCCATGTCATTAGCATTAGATATGGAGAAGATCAGATTGGGACATGAGAGCACTAGCTCTGGTTCTTCTGTAATTTCCTCAATTTGCCACTGTTGCCATTCAAATACAAAATGGTGAATATCTGCAGTGAGGAATAGGGCTGAGTGAGAATTTCTTTCCAACTGCTTTTTAAAAATAAGAATTAATCCAAATTTGTAACTTTCATCATAGTCAAAAGATATAGGAGAAGTTATGATTGCTAGACATATCAGATCAGGGCAGGGAGTTTGAGAACTTAACTGTCTTGGTGTGAATTCCTGTATATTCAGCCACATTAGTTTTGAACTGAGGCTGTGCCTCTTCTTTTTTCTGACAAACTCCTTATCTTTTACAGGGCAGGCAAGTGCAACATGGATTCTTTTTGGTAAGAGTAGCTGGGTCTGTTGAATGTTTTATAATTTCTTCATATTGGGGATGGAAAGATCCTGAAGGTTACAAATTCAAAAGCGGAGAAAGAAAAATCAATGTTCTATTTATGTGGGTTTTACAGTTTAGAATCTTAGATGATGATGCTCTTAAATCACACAGGAAACCCAAAGCTTGTGTATTTGTCCCCACTTCTAATCATGCGGGGATATGCGCTCTAAAACAAACCAAAAAACAAACAAAAACCCTTCCAGAAATGTTAAGATTTTGGACACTTATTTTTAAATTATGCAATATCACTGTGTTTTTATTTGAATTACCAGACAAAATATAAACCATTGGTTAGACTGGTAAACTACATTATATTGTTTTCTGACAGGGCATATTCTTCTGAAATGTCTTCCTTGATTAAAAGAAAATTGCAAATCAGTTACAGTTTGTAAAAGACAAACAAGATCTTGTTTTAAGATTTAAGATTAAAATAAGATCAAATAAAAGACGTATTTCTATAAAGTATATATATATAAAGTATATAGAAACACAATATAAAAACATCCCACCAATGAAAATACAGTATCCTGTTGGTGACAATCCCTTTTTCAGCAATCAGTGAAACTTCTCAGGATTTTTTTTCTTAAAAAAGTTCTTCACTGCTGACTTTTCTGTTTCTGATTAGTGAGGTTCAGTTTTTTGAAGACAAGGGATATACACACACAAAGAGAGAGAGAGAGACACAGTACATCTGTAGTTGGATCACTTTGGGTGTAAAATGCAGCCTTCATTTGTTGGTGCTGTTTCCCATCCTACTAGGAAACCACATGTAAAAGTTAACTTCCACTTGCGAGTAGCTTTTCAATATGTCAGAGTGATTGTCCCAAAGTGCACATTGTTTGGGGAAATGTTCCATTTTGCTGCCTCTTTGAACTTGGATACTACTTCAGGTAGAATATTTTGACTCCTTACATTGTTCCAAAAGAATTTGCAGTGAGGCAACAAAATGTTTTGGGTTTGTTACTTCTCAAGGATCAAGTCATGGGAAGCTATTTTACATTTAAAAAAACAGCAAAGCTTTCAACCACATTCCACTAAATTAATCTGAAGCACATTCACAAATATAACACCAGGAGCTCATTTTTAATTTTCATTTCAATTAAAAGTCCTTTAATGATGTGAAGACTAGAGATATTTGCAAGGGATGTATCTGCAGAATTAATGACACTGTTTTAGCTGCCATGGGCCAATCATACGGAATCCACAGATTTGTAGTTTATTGTGGCACCAGACTAATATGACAGAGAAGGCTAAATATCTCACAGACCTGAAAATCCCATAATTCCATAGAACTGAGCCATTTTATTTAAAGTGGTTCAAGCTGCACTATTGCTGCAGAGCATATGCAGCCAAGGAGAGACTGTGAAGTATAGCAGATAAAACCAGGATTGTTTTATGAGTATTTTATTTTTTTACCTTTCACAGAAGATGCATGGTGAATGTACTTTTATTACTACTACCACTTACCCTCCTTCCCTGCTCCATATGAAATTTGTCTAAAGTCATAATTGGAAACTATCTAACAGCATTTCAGTGTTTCAGAGGGTTGGGAGGGAAGGGTCACAGAGTCTTGTCTAAATTTAAATGTTTGTTGGAGATATAGTCTGAATCATATAAAGTGCCACTCCCTTTCCCACCAGTAGAAATCATTATTTATGCCATAACCTACACTATAACCCATACTAGTGCTTTTCAGAATAGTGGTCTACCACTCCAGAGGCCTTCAGCTGTCAATCCACTGAAAATTCCTTGGAAAGAAATAAAACATTTGTAACCTCTGACTTCAGCTTGTTAATAATACTAATAATAAAATAATAATAATAATACTAATAAAATAATAATAAAAAATTTGTTTTATCTCTATACTGCTATCCAAAATATAGTGAGACCAGCAAGTAATACTTAAAAGAGTAAGCTAACTTTGCCCCAAACAGTTGGGTACTGCGATATGTACAGTTAGCAAAAGTAAAGGTTCCCCCTTGGGATGGCATGCCTGTCTAAGAAATAAAAAAATTTGTGCCAATGAGTTTAAAATGGTAATGAATGTAAATGTCAAGGTTTCCCCTTGGATTAACCCAACTGTAGGGGTGGTGCTCATTTCTGTCACTAAGCCAAAGAGCAGTGTTGTCCAAAGATGAATTCCGGTTGGGTCATGTGGCAAGAAACTTGACTGCAAATTAGAAACCAATGTTATATTCCCATGACAGTGGAACTTATTTATATATTGCATTTGCATGCTTTCAAACTGCACGGTTGGCAGAAGCTGAGTAGTGATGGGAGATACAAACACATCTCAGCCAATTGGGTCTGAACCATCATTCATCATCATAATCATCATATCATCATCCATCTCATCCTCTCAAGATTTTATTTATTTATAGCGCTGAAATTACACAGCACTGTACATAAATCCTTTTAATTAGACGTTCCCTTGCTCTTCAGGCTTACACTCTAAGAAGAACGCCACAAAAATAAGGAAAATGGTCGGTCCAGCATTATTCTCCCTTTTAGTCCTGGACCAAACAGATGGACAGATGGAGGCTCGTATCTGAAGTGTAGGGACTGAAGGCATTGGCCCCACACTCTCTCCCCTTCAAAGGCCATGATGGAGTTAGCGCCTTCTGGAGGGCTCCAGTTCCTTTAGGGAGGACAACCAATGGCCTACATTCTCTCTCCCCCTCAGAGGTCAGGATGAGTAGATGTCATTGTGGGAAGGGTTCAAGTCCTTTAGGGAGGCCCGATGGCAAGGCCTACCTTTCTCTCCCCCTCTGGAGGCCAGATGGATCAGATGCCTTGTGGAAGGGTTCAGTTCTAGGGAGGCCCCATGGCAACGGCCTACCTTTCTCTCCCCCTCGGAGGGCCAGGAGGAGTCAGATGCCTTGTGTGGAAGGGTCAGTTCCTTTAGGGAGGCCACCGATGCAAGGCCTACCTTTCTCCCCCCTCGGAGGCCCCGGATGGATTTCAATGCCTTGTGGAAGGATCAGTTCCTTTAGGGAGGCCGCTGGCAGGCCACCTTTCTCTCCCCCTCGGAGGCCAGATGGAGTAGCTGCCTTGTGGGAAGTGTTCCGTTCCTTAGGCGGCGCCGATGGCAAGGCCTACTTCTCTCCCCCCTCGAGGCCAGGATGGATGTCAGAGCCTTGTGGGAAGGGTCAGTTCCTTTCGGAGGCCCGATGGCACGCCTACCTTTCTGACCTTACGACTTGTCAGGAATGCATGATCAACACACTAAGTAACTGAGGTTTGTTCCAGGGATTCCCCTGGAAATTACCAAATGCTCAAACCCAATATGTACCATTTGTAATTAACATGACTTCCTAATATAAAAAACAGCAACTCAAGTGGTTCTTTGAATGTTTTTGCAAAATATTGCCAATCCATGATGCAGAATCCATGAATGCAAGGACAGCTTATACCACTCTGGGACTTAGGGTTGGGGATGGATTTCAGGTCCTTTCCCCATCAGCTCGCCTCAGCAGCATTGTCCTCAAACTATTTTTGGTTCCTCTATATTCAACTAAACACCCTGTTTCAAAACCAATAATTTCACAATACGGGATGGACTGGCCTGTCTATTTGAGAAAACAAACAAAAATGGGCTTAAAAATTTCTTCAGCTTTCTTGTATCCTGGCCATAATATCACAGGCATTATTGTTCTTACATAAAGGAATAAGCTGTGATATTTTGATTATATACAAACAAAGTGTATTGTTAAATAATAAGATTTAAAATAAAATAAACAAAAAGCTGTGGAATTTAGTTACTTGAGAATGACAACAAATCATGAGAATGAGATTTTCAGAGATAACGTGTTGTTGCTTTTTTTTCCTGGGGTGGTCTATATTTCTCCCAAATCCTCTGTTCAAAACACAATCTGTTGGACAGCGCAAAGCTTGGATTAAGGCATGGAGAAAAATAAAAGTTTGGCAATCATTTGCTGTCTTCTAGGCTTGACTTCTTCACACTGCTGATAGCCACAGTTGAACTGCTGACACTTCTGACTGAGGCTCCAGCTGACGGTGGCTTAAACAGTTGACCAGGGCAAATGATTGAGGCCAAAATGTCAGAAAACATGAGCCAGGGTAGGGACTTGCATAGTTTGCGAGTAGTACTGTGGTGTTTCCCTGAATGAGGAAGGAAAGGGATGGTCATAGGCTGTCAATGTTGTCACTTGATTGACCTTTCTGGCCTGCATCCTCTGAAAGCTCAGTACTGCTTATCTGTGTGATCGTGTTTTTACTCAGCTTGTTTTTCTGAAATGTTTTCTTGCCCTGTATAATTGATATCAGAGCCTTCAATTGTTTCCAACAAAACATGCTATAACCATCAAAAGTGTGGCTTCCATACATTTGGAAAACAATCAGTGTATTCGCTTTGTCACTGGCATCTCTCATAAGTGATTAGGATCAGAACATTACGAAAAAACTTTTACTACCTGGTTTCATGGAAATTTCACAAACCAAATATGAAGAAATTAAACATAAGTGATATAAATCACTTATAGTATCAAAAAATAATTACTCTTTTTATACATGTTTCATTCACTTTGCTTGAAAAAGTATGACAATTGCGTATAAATACCTTAAAGTCACAGATCCCATCTGATCCTAAAGAAGCTGACGCAGGAAACAGCTCTGGTTAGTACTTGGGAGATAAAACAACAAATGCCAGGTGCTGTCAGCTATATTTCAGAGGAACACATTTGCAAACAATTACAAGTATTCCTTTCTAAGCAAACACTAGGAAGATATGTGGTAGGCATAGTCAAACAGGCAACTTAAACACACATTACCTCAGACTTCAACAGTGATAAATGTGTGCGTGTGTTGTGTGTGTGGGTGTGTGGTGTTGTGTGTGTGTGTAGGAAAGGGACAATTCAATAAATGCTAGAAAATAATTCTGAAACTTGCTGTTTCTCTATATTTTCTATATGAAGTTACTTGTTGTGTCTAAGTGTGATCACAAAGCAAAAGTAGTTTGTTTATTTGCAATGTGTCCTATCTTTAGATACAGTGCACCCGTGCCATATGCAGAAGTTAAGCTGCCGAAAAACAGAATGGCATGTGTGCCATGTAAAACCCTGTTTTGGAGGAAATAGAGAATTGTGCAACAGTAGAGAAAATGACCACACACAATGTCTGTATAAAGAAAAATATGTAAAAAATGCAACAAAAATATGTTGTAGGACTCCTTTTGTTAATGCCCTCAAGTCCAATCTTGGACTCATGTAGGAAACCCTGCTGCTGTGAGACATTTCCAAGACCTTTGTCGTCCTCTGCTCTGCTCAACTCCTGCAAACTCATACTTGTGATCTCTTTAATGAGTCCATCCATCGCAATGCGCCTTCCTATTTTTCTATTCCTCTACTTTCCTTGCGTTACTGTTTTTGTCCGTGATTCATGCCTTTCATGATGTGTCCAAGTACAACAACCTGAATTTTGTCATCTTTGCTTACTAGGGAAGATTTTGGCTTGACTTAACTCCAATACCCATTTGTGGCTCTTTTCGGCTGTCCATGAAATTCCTTAGCACTCTTCTCCAGCACTACAGCTCAACTAAGTTGATTTTCCCTCCTTCCTCCTTCTTAATGTTCCATCTCTCATATCCAACAATTGGCATAGGAATACAAGCTTGTACGATTCTAATTTGTGCTCATTGATATATTTCTTGCATTTTGGATCTTCTCTCGTTCTTTCATAGCTGTCCTTCCATCTTAATCTTCTCTTATTTCCTGGCTGCAAGTCTCCATTTCTATCAATGTTTGATCCCAGGTATGAGAATTCTTTTACTATTTCTTATTTTCTTTTATAGGTTCTCTGTGGGTCATTATTTTTGTTTTCTTATGTTCAAACAATAGACCTGCCTTTGCACTTTCCTCCTTGATCTTTCTTAGTAGTTGTTCCAGGTCTTTGAGGTTTTTGGCTAGTTCATCTGTGTGTCTCAGTTGTTGATATCCTCCTCCTGTTTTCACTCCTACTTTTTTCTGTTGTCCAACTGCTGCTTCTTCTTACATATGTGTGCCCTATTAAATTGAACAAGTAGCCTGACCAAGATGCCAGCCTTGTTGATTGGTTGCCATGGGAACCATTCTGTTTCTCTTGTTCTGTCCTGACAGTAAACCTCTTGTCCTGCGCGTACAGATTCTCATCAGGACTATCAAATGTGTTAGCACTCCCATGTCTTTCAGGGCATTCCATGCTTTCATATCAATGCAGTCAAACGCCTTTGCTTTAGTTTATAAAGGCACATGCTGATTTTCTTCTTTTTAAATTCCCTGCCTGGTGTACTCCATTAGCTATCGTATGTTTGCATGTGGTCCCTTGTGCCTTTTCCTTTCCTGAACCCTACTTGGACCTCTACTATTTCTTCCCCATGTATGGTTGGAGTCTTCTGTTGTAGACTTTTGAGCTTAATTTTGCTTGCATGGGATATAGTGCTATGGTTCATAGTTGCTGAAAACTTTTTTGTGGCTCCTTTTTTGTGGGTGGGATTTATATTGATAGTTTTCAGTCTGTTGTCAATCATTTGTTTTTCCATATTTGATATTGTTCGTTAGCGCTTATAGTTCACTCTGTCAATGTGTTATTTGCAGCAGCACAATTGGAATATCTGTTCCTGGTGACTTGTTTTTCGTCATTACTCTTATTGCAAGCTTCCAACTTTGTTTTCTAGAATTCATCTTTATATGACTCTTTGTTCCATGGTCCTTAATTCGCTTCTCTTTATATAGCTCTTCTGGTGTATTGGCACACCCTCATCTTTTATCTCCTGGTCTTGTTGTGTTATGTCTAACTATTCTTGTTAGGTCTCCTTTCCTCTGTCAGGATTTTGCTTTTTACAGGTTTTTTGGATGACAGCTCTGTTATCTATAATCATTGCCTGAAACAGACCAGCCAAAAGTGTGGCTTTTGATTGATCTGAGGTTGGCATTCAGATGATGCTGCCCCCAGGTTGGGGCTGAAGTTGCACCACAGCCCAACCCAGCTGCAAAAAAGGAGTGCAGAAAGCATCCTTGCTGGCAGTCCATTGAGACCACAGGGCAGCCAGCCTCAGGACTGATTCTGGTTGCCACAGTGTTGTGCTGCTCAGAGAGTGCTCAAGGCTGGAGTCACTAGTGGCCACTCCAAACCACCTATCTGCTGAGACCACTGTGCCTGCTGGGGCTCTGAGAGTTGAGTCCACAATACCTGAAAGGCACATGGTTGCTATACCTGCTGTAGAAAATTTCAGTAATCTCAGCTCTTGTGCCATTAGGTGATGGTAGCTGGTGGTTTCCAAACAGTGGGACAATGAATCTACTCTGAATTTAATCTGAGGTTTAACAGGAGCACCCTAATGTGCTGAATTTCGTTTTTGAGTAACTTTCACCACTTGATAACATTTTTTTAAAGTGCAGGCAAAAACTCAGAAAACAAATCTGGCGGACTTGTTAAGGTTAAAAACGGACACTAACTTACATCTTTCTTTCAACACTAAAGCCGGTTAGACCGCGTTTAGTGTGTGACGAGCATGCACTAGGGTTACAAAGGGCGGTGCTTTCCGCACGCCCTAACCCTAGTGCTGCTCGTCACGCATTACCGCGCGGCCCTTCCATATGGCCACGCCGTGAGGGATCACGGCGCACCACCTCTAGATGGGGCGCGTGGCCGTGACTCCTCAATCCGCGGAGGGCACCTAGGTGTGCCCTTTCTTGGACCAGGAAGGAGCTCCGTTTCGGGAGCTCCTTCCTGGTCTGCGGCGCCGCTTTGCTTCGCTGGGCGCCGCCTTCCAGACGGCTGTGCCCAGCGAAGCAAGGCAGAAAGGGGCCAAGGGCCCCTTTCTCCCCCTCCCCACCGCCGCGGGTGTCCTTGGGCTTGAAGCCTCAGGACACCCCTTTTCAGGCTGCGGGGAAGGCGCATTTTGCTGCTTCCCGCAGCCTGAAAGCAGCAGATCGGGGCCTCAGCCGGCTGCAGTGTAACCACTGAAGCCCCGATACTCTGGGGAAAGGGGGGGGTCCAGACCGCCCCAAATGGGCGGTCTATAACCCGCCTCAGGTTCCTTTTACTTTAGCTAGTTGGTCCTAATGTTTGGATAGCTCAGACAACAAATTACATGGAGTCTCCTCTCCCTCCCACCCACCCTCTATCAATCCCTTCTTGGTTTAATTTTTTCCTCTCTTATTTCCAATTTCCATTTACTTGAATCACCAGGAAGGCATGGGGCTTGCCTTGCATTCTCATTTCGATGACCTTCACTTATCATAGTGTTTCTTCCACATTCATAGTGTGAGCACCTGCAGAGCAGAAGCTTATATAGGCTTTATATTAGCAGGCTCCAAGCAATTGAATCTTCACAACAGGCCATGTTCCACACAGGCCAAATTAAAATGTCCCCCCCCCCCGCTTCCCAAAGTGAGTGACATGGCAGCACTGTGGCAACAGTGCTGGCCAGCAAAGCAGGAACACATGTGCAAATAACTGCCTGATATTGCCATGGAGTGTCAAGGTAATGTTGAGAAATTGGCTCAGTTCAAGGCAGATTACTCCATACTGTTCCTGGAATTCTGGCCTGTGTTGACTTGGCCCATAGTGGATTGTGTGAAGCCTTAAAAACATACACAGTGATTTTGCTACATGCATGAATATCAGAGAGTGGGTTTATGCAATGTGTATGACATGAAGCCATGGATTATAGTGTGTCACTAAGGTAGTGTGATGGTGTGTGGCCCACAAGGGTGACACTCCAAAAGAAGGGTGCCACGTGGTGAGGTTCTCCCCCCATGCACCGTTTCTTGCACCATTCTTTCTTCTCATGCACCCCCCTATATTTTCTTCATCAAGGAAAAGAAAGGGGTGGCAAGGGAAAGGAACACATGCTATCCTTAGAAGCAACCCCCCCCCCCCAAAAAAAATACCAGATGCAGGAATGCCACTGCATGACCATATATCCAAATAGGACTAGATTTAAAAATCTGTCAACATTCTAGATCATACATTACTGAATAGGAACAATCATCCACTGGCAGTGAGAAGAAATATTAACAGAAATAAATTTCTTGTAGATACATCGGATATGAATCACCCCATCTTTTTCTCTCTTTTTCACTTTTTTAAAAATAGTTTACTCTTGATTTCAATACTTCACGTTCTATTTTTATTTATTTTATTATATTCTGACTTCCTTTTGCACAGGGCAAGAAAATTATTTTCTGTTTCCTATAAAAACACCACTTAACTGTGATATCTGTACATCTCTTTTAAAAAAATCACCATTGAAAGTTGAAAATTTTGTGCGCCATTTAAAATTGAAGACTGAAAACCAAAAGGATAAAAAAGCCAGTAAAAATAGAAAGAAATTCCTTTAATTATAGTCTAACTCAAATATAATGATATATGGTTTTGTAAGTTCATGATGACACAGTGCCCTTTGGGTTTTACTTGCTTAGATCACTTTTTATTGACAATTCAAATACTATTGAGAGAAAAAGTGATTATCTGATTTACTTTGGACATTTTGAACAGATATTTCTTCATATAACTGGAACATTTCTCTGTCAGCTTTGTGATATCTTTGCTGCCTGTAATTGCAAATGTCAGTAAAGGCCTCTAGAAAGCAAAAATATTTTAGTGGCCTTCAGTTGACCTTTCCAGAGAGGCTTGCCTGAGGCCATCCTTTTCTGGGGACGTTTTGGTACCTGTTGAATAAAAATGAGTGAGAAATTATATGAGTTCACATTTGTTCACAAAGTTAGCCACTTTTCAATGTGGCACACCAGAGATGAGGAACATTTTTGATCCAGGTTCATACAGTCTAATTTGGAAAGAGCATGAGGGCCTTAGCCTTAAGTAAATCTAAAAGTGTCAGTTTAAAGAAAGTAGGTGAGATCAGATACATGTGGTCATTTCACTACAAACCACATAAAATACAATTCTGTTCTTCACACCTCGGTTGCTCTACACTTTAGATTAATGCAGTTTAGATCCACTTTAAGTGCTTCATCTTATGGAATCCTGGAATTTGTAGTTTTACAAGGTATTTAGCCTTCTGCCAAAGAGCAAGAGTGGTGCCTCATAAAATGTCAAATCCCAGGATTCTGCACGGATGGAGCCATGGCAGTCAAACTACATTATTCCTACAGTGTAGATGCACCCCTCTATTCAGAAGTAAGGATTAGGAGAGCACCTTCCTGCAATATCTTCCCAGATTGCAAACCAGGGCCTTTTATCTCCAGAGCTCAAATGCTGTGCTTTAAATAGCCATTTTACCTACAGAACAACAAAGTAGGAGTGGAATGTACTGAAAACAATGTTGTTTCATCCTAACATAGGATATTATAACTGATTTCAGATTAACAGGGATTTATTGTCTCCCAGCATGTACTTTCGCTCCCCAACTCCGAATAATGAGACCAGGCACAAAATGGGATAAAAAACAGGGCATTTATTAACCTATTATTAAATTCTTAATGGAAAAACAACAATTTCTAACAACAACCAGGTGTGGGGAGAAGCTGGATCCGGGGTCTTATTGCAGGCTACTCTAAAGCTTGTCAGGATAATAAACACTGAGCCCTCAACGACACCCGCTAAGATTAACGATGGTTTTAATTTTAAGCCAGAACCTAAGGGCAATTCCTTTCGCCACCCCCAGGTTGCAAGGCCTAAAGAGGGATTCCAGGAAATGTCCCTTCCACCCAAACAGTGTCCAAGGTATCACCAAAATATAATTCAAATATTAATGCTAGATATGGGCAAGGGTCCACTTAGTCCTTATTTTCCCACTGAGCCACAGAGCACCTCTTCAATACCATGCTTCGGTCCCATTAAAATTAGTGATTATCAGTTTCAGAAAGTTGAACGCTGTCTGCCCTGTAGAGCTCCAGCCTCTGGAATTGCTCTGGGGATGGGGCAAATAGTGGCCTAGCCCCAGCCTCAAGGGCTTTCTAAATTTCTCTATTAGCCCACCTTCGGGCTGTGTCAATCAATGGCGTCACCACCAAATTTCCACCCATGCCGAGGAAAAAAATGGCCGACCAAACAATCTGCACCCTTGGATACAACTGTTTGTAGGCGGAAATCATGCAGGACCTGCAGAATAGTGCCTTACCCCTTAACAGCCCTAATCATACCACCCAGGTGAACCACCAAAACCTGGGATGGAGGCCCACGGCACTCCTAAAAACAACACGGCTAAAGGCCATGCCAATGCAGACCTCGCTTGCCCATCCAGTGTAAAAAGGCAATATCACCAAGGCCCAAGTGAGTACCAAAGTGGCCTGATCTTGCTTGGTGGGCAGCCCAACAGATCATGATGTGGCCAGACAGTAGTACTCGAGAGACAACATTAACACTAAAACAACATAACACCCAGCGGTACACCGATGATCTCCAGCAACCAATCCATTTTATGGCATGTTGAAGACCATGGCAGGAGCTGTTGATGCGGCCCCAATCCAAAACTAATGAGTCGCAAAGCAGACATTGGAGAAGACCAAAGCAGCAAAGCCTTGAGGTAACCACCCAGAATTGGTGCTTGTGTCCAGGCGAAAGTTCTGATGAACAAACAAAAGGCCCAGAAATGGTACTCCTAACTTGAATATATTGACTGAGAACCTGAACTGGACAAATAGTTAAATCTGAACAAGGCTGAAGTGAAATCTTTGGACTTTCCGTTCAGAGGATTCTGCTTCCCAGGAATGATTCAGGGACACTAAAGGGAGCCACGTTTCCATGGCGATTCAGGAAGTGTGCCTGGTTTTCAGACCAGAACCTTCCTTCCCTTTAGGGATTTTGGAGGATTTTTTGGCAGCGATGCAGCCAAGTATGAAAATCTTCATGTAGTTGCAGACCCTGCCACCTGTCCCCAGCCAAGCTGGGATGGAGGCCATGATATGGGCAGCTGCACAGTACCGTTAGGTACTTATCACCTGCCCTGCTACCACCAGGCTGGGACCAGTTGATTGGTAACTCATGGGTAACCCTCGGCCAGGAGTAACCTGGGGGAGAGTCGCTAAACTGTACCTGCCTATAGACACCATAGAAAACACCTAATCTTTATGCCTATTTAAACAAATGCTAGATAGATAGATAGATTTCGGACATTTAAGATTTTTTAAAACAAAATAGATAGATAGATAGATAGATAGACAAACATCTATTGAAATTAATTATAATCCAACTGCACTTGAACAGCCAGCTCTGCATCAACTAGCCCCTTGATGCTGAGAAAGTGCAATTCTAACAAACGACTAACTAAGGCTGAGAGAGTGTAGCCACAATACAGTTAAAATGGCTGGCACTCAACAAAATGGCTGTCAGGTGCCTCAACAAAAATGGCAGCTATAAAGATGGAGGATCACACCATGAGGCTAACCCCAAAAGAACCACAGCAGCAGGGAAACTATGGCACAAGCAGAAAAAACCTTGTGGTACCCCCATGGAGGGGGGCCATCCTTTAAAAAAACCCAAAAACCTCCCTCTGCTAACCAATATGGCACAGAGTCAGATAAGAGCAGGCTTTCCTTCTTCCACTGCCAATATGGGACCTGTTTGGGTTTTTTGTGTTTCTTAAGTATGCTTGAGGTCATCTTGACTCATGACTGCCCTGTGGATGAGAGATCTCCAATGCTCCCTGTCCTCTACTACTATCCTTGGTTCTTGCAGATTCATGCCCATGGCCTCTTGATGGAGTTCATCCACCTAGCGTGCAGTCTTTCTCTCTTTCTCTTTCCTTCCACCATTTCTAACATTATGGTGTTTTCTAATGAGCCATGTCTTCTCATGATGTGGCCAAAGTATGATAGTCTCAGTACAGTCATCTTGGCTTCCAGGGAGTTATCCAGCATAATAGATTCTATGACCCATTTGTTTGTCTTTTTGGCTATTGGGTGAGTGTAATGATATCATCGACACTCTTCTCTAGCACTGCATCTCGAATGAATTTATTTTCTTTTTATTTATTTTCTTATCTGTCCAACTCTCACTTCCATACATGGCCAAGGGGAACACAATTGCTAGTACAATTCTGATTTTCGTGCTTAGTTGTATGTCTTTCGTTGAGGACCATTTTTAGGGTTTTTTTTTTCATTTTCTTTTGAGTACATGAGGAATAGTAGTGTTTCACACAAGCACAATATTTAGAAGTCACAAGCAGAAAAGGAGCAACTACACATCCCACACCACAACGTCCCACAGGGCCTAGCAAAGAAACAAAGCTGACTTAAATCTTCTTTGTGAAAAACATGTGAAGTAAGTGTTCCTACAAATATTAAAGGTTTCATAACATCTCATGGTGAGTGGCTGTGTAACATGTTCTTCAAACAGGTGGAAAATAGAAAAAACTGCAGACTACAAAATGGAGAACAGATAAATTCTGATTAACTAATATAGGATGAGAGAATTGTGGCTATGACCAACAAACAAGAAATGACAAGAATGAATGCAAGGCCAAAACTTTTACACAGACATGCAAGCAAGCAGCTATTTCATATGGTAAGTTTTCTAAGGCTAGCAGAAGCACAGGAGTTTGCACAGCAAAATTATGTCAGGCTAGTCAATTCTGTGCACTTATTTACAAGGCTGTCATAACAAAACTACCAAAAATATATGTACCAGCAGTGCCATTTCCAGTTTGTTAACAAGAATGTTTCAAATCCAGCTTTACTATTGTTGCATTGTGCAGCTTTTCTTGCATCAAGGCCAAAAGGCTGAAAGAAAGCTCTGTTATACCATCAGCCAGATTCCACATGTATGTTGCATATAATATGCCCAGAACTATATTACACATAATTTTCATCAATTTCTAATGAGGCAGAGGAGTTTATCACATGGAGAAATACTACCAAAATAGATGCTGGATTGAAAACTCAGAACTAGTTGTTGTCACATGAGCTGGTGGCTGGGCAAGTGCAACCTGGATGCAGCTTGGACCCCAGCCGTGCTTATCACCGCAGCTTTTCAAAATCTAGACCTTGCTGTTTTTGAAATTCTGCCAAATAACTGTGGCTGAGGTCCAGGCTGCATCTGGGTTACACTCACCTGATTTTGAGTTTTCAATCCCACATCTAAATTGGGAGTATTTCTCCATGTGATAATCTCCAGAGAGAATTCTGCAGGGACAGATGGTTTTTTTTTTCCCCCTAAATGCAAGAGCTATCCATGATGCTCATATTTCTCCATAGAAATTTGAGAGCTGGAAACCAGAAAACTGCATAGAGACAGAAAGAGTGGTTTCTGTATTCTGTATGATTTCTTTGTAGAAAATAATTAAATATCACTGTGTATAAAGATAATAGTTTGAATGGAGGAACAAGCTGACTATGCTTCTGAACTGCTAAATACACCACTTTACCTTATTATACATCAGATTTATTAAATTCTAGATAAAACACTTTGGAACTCAGTAATGCATCCCCTTACTTTGACAACTGACCCTGTTCTATCTGCTTTACTGTTTTCATCTTTATGTTTATCTTTAGCTCTTTTTATCTATACGGTCCCTTTTTGGATTACATTCCCCTATCATTATAGCATATTACTAAAAAATAAATGAAATGGGGCCTGGCTATTGCATGTATATATAGAGAGAGAGTTGTGCTATATCTAATGGAATAGGGTTTAGGGGCCCTGGAAGCTGTAACTGCAAACAATAATATTATTGTTCATAAATCTTTGCATTGATTTTCAACTAGGGAACAAGAGAACTTGCTTCATTAATTGAGCCTTTATTGCCCATGTCAGAGAGTTATTGTCTGAACAGATCATTTTTACAACTTCTTATCAGTCTCTGGTATTTGTTCTACTTCTGTGCTCTTCGAGAGCTTGAAGACACAGGAGAACACTGAATAACTTTATTTGTGTGTCTGTATGTACCTACAAGTCAGCTGTTGACTTATGATGACCTGATGAATTTCATAGCATTTTCTTAGGCAAGGAATACACAGAGATGGGTTTGCCAGTTTCTTCCTCTGAAATATAGCCTACAGCATCTGATATTTGTTGGTGGTCTCCCATCCAAGGATTAATCCGGCCTGACCCCTTAGCTTTCGAGATCAGAAGGGATCTTGTGCTTTAGCAGTTTACTATATCAGATGTATATCCCCCGCAAGCTATATTCTCTAATTCATAGAAGGTAGGTCATGAGAGGTTAATATCTAGGATAGCTATATGGAATCCTTATGTCCAAAGGTAGTAAGTACCACAGTGCCATATACTTGTAACAAAGCGCTATCATATCATACTTGTAAGCCTTTCAAGATTGGTCTGGCCAGTGTTGAATCTGACAAACAGACAACATTAACACTTGGTTTGACCAAACATGTAAGGCTTTCTCTCGGTCCCACCACCATCCCAGGCTCCCCTGGCAAGGACCCAAGAGAGAGCCTTCTCAGTGGCTGGTTTGGTTTTATTGGTTTTATTGGGAGACAAGAGGGTTGGACTTGGACTTTTTAATTTTAACTCTGTATGTTTTTTTAAAAAAAAATTGTAATTTTTACATTTTTATGATTTTAATTGTACAGTTTTAACTTATGTTTACATATGTTCTCTGCCTTGGGTCCCATTTTGGGAGAAAGGCAGGATAATAAATAAATAAATAAATAAATAAATAAGTAAATAAATAAATTCTCATTCTAGAAATCTATCCGAAATTAAAGTAAATAACCTGCATTTTCTTAGAACCTAACTCTACCAATAATTATATTGCAGATCACCTAGGAACCAAATAATAGATTAAAAAAACAGTTTAAATATAGAAAATAAAATTGTGCTGAATAGCTGCCTTGCTTGTAAATTTGTAGCATGATTTTCTCAATTTTCCAAGGTGCAGTCATTTTTTTCCTGTATCAGATTACCTTCGTATTTGTAGAAGGAAATGACAGTCCTATGATACCTTTTTGTTTTTAGTCTTGGACATAATTATGATTGACGGTATAAAGGGAATGGAATCTTTTATATATGTTTTGGCATAAAATGAGGCCATTTTTTGGCATGAGATGCTGGTTTTCTCTTGCAAATGTCTTTGACTCCCAAAGATTAAATGGACTATTTAGCAAGTTTCTGTTAAGGGATACATTTGAGTAATGTCAAGGTCCTGGCAGTGAGAATGGGTTGCTATGGCTACCGAAGCTAAAGACATGAAGTGCTGATGACAAGAGAGAGATCAGCTAGACAGGACATTTTTTCCCTCCCCCCACCCCCCCCAACAAATAAGATTTGCTAGTGGACATTAATGCTGTGACGTTGTCATTCTAATAGTGATACTCTTTAACAAGTCATTACATCATGGCAAAGTTGAGAAACACAATTTCTGGCATGTATTCTAATCAGTAATGCTTTGTCATCTTCCATTCCCTGCCTCTCTCTCATTTGTGTTTACAGCATAACACTGTTTACTTGAGGAAGGCTCTACAGGGGAATAAAAACTACCTATACATTAACCTCAGTTAGTTTCATGCTCTTATCTTCATTGACAGTATTGGAGGTGTTACATCAAATATCACACATCATTTGCAAATGCATCAAATAAACGTCCCATGACAATCCATTCTGCAACAGTACTTGCCAGCTATATCAAGCAGGACAGTCATGCTAGCATATTCAAACATTTTATGATAATATCTTAATTTTTTTGTCCATGTCATTTTAGTACTTTTCTGAGGTTGCCTCAAGACCTTAAATCTAAGGCCTTGTAGATAGGCAAAACAAACAAACAAAACAAAACAAAACAAAACCCTTATCCCCACCCTGCCACCAAGGCTGTTTGTTTCTATAGTGCAAGGTGACTTCCAGTGAAATATCGTGGGTTACCTTGGCTAATGTGCCTTTATCCTGGAGTTAGCAAAGTTAACAAAGTTGTGGGAAGCCCTGTGTTTCCCTGGAATCCTGGGATTAACATGCATCCTTGTGGCCTGTGAACAGCTGGATAGGGCCAATTTCAGGCCAGTCAGCTCTTCTCGACAAGAAAACGGCATGGGAAAGGGGGATGGCATGTCCCCTGAGCTCATGCAGGCAAGGTGGGTTTGGAGACAAGGGATGAGCCAGCCATGTCAATGTAATGTTGACCTGGCTAACCCATGCAGACAACACGGTGTTAATACACCACGTTTGGCCTGCTGCATGTGGTCAACTTGTGGCCAAGCTAGGACCAGTTACATATTACATATGTACCCAATTACATATCTAGACCTTAATGCTCTGGATAGGCAGTGCAGACAAGGCCTAAGAACCTGTACTCAATTTCAAGTGACCAATGAAAAGCAGGACTTTGATTTGTCAAGCTATGTTACATTTCCTTTATAGGTTTATCAGCATTTGTAATATTCTAATTCTTTTCAACGATAACATTTCGTGGTAAAATTTGAAGTAACTTTTAGAACAACTATTTTATTTCAAATATGTACTTCTTACCCTTGGAACAATTGCACAGAGATACATAAAATGTAAAAGTCAATGTGCTATAGAGAATTTTGAAAGTTAGGTTTAAAAATTGATTTAATAATTTTAAATATTAGAAGTTGGGAGATGCTGTCCACAATGGCACATGCCTTAGGCCTTGCCTACATAGGTGTTCTTCCAGGGCTCACTAAATTCTGCTTACACAACACAGGGACAAACCCCCAAATTAGGATAGGACTGTCTATGTGACACCTGTAACTGATTTGGGGTCTCCTGTCTCTAATCCACATTTTAAAAACTCACTTTTTGCTGTGGGTTTTCAGGGAGGGGAGGTTAAGTGTTGACAGGTGGCTACCTTTTCACTTGTGGTTCCTGTTTAACTGGTGATGCTGCTGTGAGTGTAAGTTGCTTGCTTATGAGATCAGAACAAGGCACCCTGCTGGCACAGTGGCTTAGTACTGGTACTGCAGCCAAAACATTGTGAGTTCGATTCTGCAGGGCTCCAGGTTGACTTGGAACTTTATCACACAGGAGGAAAGCACCCTCCTCCTGTCATTAAATCATTATTAAATCATGTTAATCACACAACTTGTGGGCGGGGAGATTAACACACATCCTGTTAATGCCAAATGACACCTCCATTACTGTTTACAGATGGGACAAGAACGTGATAATAAATGTGATGAGTTATTGACGGAAGGAGGAGGCTTGCCTCATCCATGTGATAATCTCCTCAGCCTTCCATCTTTTCATAGGTCAATAAAATGAATACCCAGCTTGCTGGGGGCAATTGGCTAACACATTGCAAACCGCTTAGAAAGTGCTCAGCACTATCAAGCAGCATAGAAATGTAAGTGCTATTGCTAGTGCTAGGGTGCCCAGTATCAACAGCATGGCTGGGTATCTCATTCTGACCTCAGCAGTGGAGCTGGATGGTAAATAAGCATGACACAGGAAAACAGCTGTCCATCATCACTGGGGAAGAGAGCAAGGTGAATTGTGGGTGAATTTGAGGCCAGAGTACTGCAAAAAAAAAAAAAAGGACAGAATACTCTGGCAAGTGTAGACAAGCCCTTAGTTACATCCTGTGTGGATTACTGTAATATGTCCTATAAGGAGCTGCCTTTGAAGAGTGTTCAAAATGGGAGCTGATTCAGAATGCTGCAGCCACAGTGTTGAGTAGCACTGATTATAGGGAAATAAAACTCCCCTATACTTGTAATTTTATACTAGGTTGTAATCCTGCCTTGATCCACCCGGGAGAGGTGGGAAAATAGAAATAAAAAAATATATTATATTATTATTGTTGTTGTTGTTATTGTTAAAACAGCAATGCCCGCTACCAGTTCCTTTTCACACACAACTGAAAGTGTTTGTTATAACTTATTAAATGCTATATGGCTCACCTCAAGGTTATCTGTAGGCGCTTATCTCCATATATAAACTTGCCTCTGATAATTGTTAAATAATATGGGGACAAAATTTAATTCTGAAGGACACTACAGGCCAAGATATTAGACATAAATCCTTGCTGCTGAGAGGCCATAACACATTCCCAGTACTTGCTCCATACTGGAGAATTGAAGAGTAATTGGTAATTATCCAATATGGTAATACTTAGTGTGATCTGAGTAAAAACGGACCCAAACAGACAGGCCAAAATAAAGCTGCTTCAGGTCACTTTTGAGCTATGATGTTTAAATGACACAAACATGTTGAGGCCAAAAGCTGCACCAAAGCTCTGCACCAGTCCTTAGGACTGCAGCGTGTCTTTGGTATGACTTCCGGCCTCTTAGGACGCATGCATCATTTAAACGGCATACCTCCAAAATGACCCGAAGCAGCTTTATTTTGGCCTGTCTGTTTGGGACCAACATGCATTCTAAAAACTTTAACATGTTTTACCACAAAGATTCATGTGGGTTTTTTTGATGGGGAGGGAAAGAATACAGCTTTTCTTTCCTAAACAGACCAAGATTCTGAAAGAGCCAGGACTGTTTAAGGGCCTTGGTCTCTCACTAAGCAAACAAATCTCCCACCCCTTCTGCCGGTCCATCCCTTCATTCTCATCCTGGAACTCATTTTCATCTTTCTCTCCCCCCCCCCCTTCTATAATGGTTTTCCAGTCCCTGCTCATCTTTTGGACCTCAAGACCAGCAGTAGTGATAATAGTAAAAAGGAGAAGGAGAGAAGGAAGGGAGGGGAGGAAGAGTAATGATCATGGAAAGAGTAACAGTGATAATTATGCAGGTTTACATTTACAGCTCCCTTAAAGTAGTACAGCGTGCCCACACCATACACGGGCTTGCCATACTCAAGGTCATGTGGATGGCAAACCCTCACAGAATGAATGAGACATGTGCCTGTGCCACATGCCGTGCGGGAGTGCACCCCATTCATACAAACAGGACTTGAGGTCCCATGTTTTTTGTCTTATGCAGGTTTTGGTAGTGGTGGTGATGTCTAGAATGGATCTTCCACATATGGTAAGTGCGGACTGTACTATCATGATTGTAGGCATTACAAATTTTCAACAAGTGATTAAAGCACTAATAGTTAAAATGCAGTAGTGTGTGTGTGTGTGTGTGTGCACCCTCCTACTCCTCATTTTCTTTATTTGAATTTATGTGAAAGACTGTATGAAGGGAGATGTCCTAATGAATACCTATCCAGCAGAAGCTGTGGGACAGAAAATGGCAGCTCATACAGCAGGGAACAAGGTGCAAAAAGATGTTTTTCGCAGCACTCTTTCTTATTTTTTTTTTAAAAAATCTTACAGTGTACTGGCTATCACATATATAGATACAAACACTCATTCTATTATTCTAACTTTAAAAATGTATTATCCTTTTGTATAACCAAATACTGCTTAATATTTTGAACAGAACTAAACAGCTGAAAAGGGCTTATGTGTGAAATGGTAGCTTTATCTTTGAACTGTAGTGGTTTCAGATCTAGGATAGAAATTGTTTGTTACTTGATCATTTTTTCCAAACTGCATTATATATTGGAGGCACTCTTTTAAAAACAGTATTTTGCTCCTAGAGTGTATTATAAATCTTTTCACAGGTAAGAAAAATAAACCATGGAGCCATTGTTGTCAAAGAGCCACCTGATTCTGCTGGTCCCTGGAGGAAAGATTTTTACATCAAAGGACTGTAATTAACTTCAAAGAATTCTGTGTAAACAGTGTAGTAATGTAAGTGCTGAATTACCAGCTGTTAGGTGGCTATGTTTGCTCATGCCAATTACTTGATTGTTGGTCAAGTGTAGTGAGGCCTTTGGTTTAACCACTAGAATATTTTGTATTTTATTTTTGAGTTTGTAAGTTTGAAAATTTGATAGCCTTCTTGAATTCTGAAGTAACATGTGATATATATTCAAAGTACAGCTCTATGAAAAACCAGGGCTGAACTGGCAGCCCATTAGCAAGAGGGAAAATCAAACACAGTGAGGAACTGAGTTTTCAATGTTGCACTGAAAAAAGAAAAAGAAAAATAAGGGCTGGAGGGACTCATTGCAGAGTCCCCAAAGAGTATACTTGTTACAATTAATGTTTGTTGAGTTATTCTTTGTGTTATTGTTGTTACGTGCCTTCACATTGTTTCTGACTTATGGAAACCTTAAGGTGAACCTATCATGGGGTTTTCTTGGCAAAATTTGTTCAGAAGAGGTTTGCCATTGCTTTCCCCTGACACAATGTAACTTGTCCAAAGTGGGTTTCATGACTGAGTGAGGAATCAAACCCTAGTCTCCAGAGTTGTAGTCTAACACTCAAACCACTATGCCATAGTAGCACTCTTATTTACTTGTGGCTTTCTTCCTATTTTCAGAAGCACTACTGGCACAGGACAGTATCTTGTGCACTGCATCCAGCAAGAAACCTACAGTGTATTTTGGGCACCATGCACATTATCAACACCACAAAGAAAAACTGAAGCTATAAAATACTGTGCTTTAGTAGTCTCTGGAAATCATAAATCTATTGTGGGGTGAGGGGATCCTTCTCATTCCTACTGTAAACCCAAAATGAAGCAATTGTACCTTTGTACTATCTTCTGCATGGAAGATTTGTCATTTTTCTTTCAAGTACCATTGTTACATAGTATGTCAAAATTTATTCAGGTGACACTTTTGCTGGAATGGACAATTCTAAGATTAAGGAAAATTTTAGAGAGCAGGATTTTGCTTTTATCCTTTGTGAGAACAGTGTGTATTTATGTTTGTGTGTGTGCGGAGTTGTATTTCTACCTTCTGCTTTTCTGCTGTGAGGTGTGAAGTTGGCTCTAGTGAAGTCATAGAATCATAGAGTTGGAAGAGATTCCAAGGGCCATCCAGTTGAACCCCCTGACATTCAGGAACTCACAATCAAAGCATCACTGATAGATGGCCATCCAGCCTCTGATTAAAGACTTCCAAAGAATCAAAGAAGTCTGTAACTTGTAGTGATAAACTGAGATTCACATCACTATTGGTGAGATCAATGTGTCCCACGTATAATCCAACAAAATGAGGCAAGAGCCCTGTCTGCATAGACCAAATAAACTGGTCCTTCCCCATCCACTTGTTGGGGAATAAGATGCCCAATCTCCAAATTTGATACAAACGCTCCAGATGACATCCAGCCCATTCAACACCAAATTTAAGGTATACTCCTCTGTTTGCTCCAGTCTCTGTTTGCTCCAAATCTTCCTGGAAGATCCTGAGCCTTCTGTTCTGAATCCAGGAGGCTGTTCCATTATACTGCTCAGCAAAGTGAAAGTAAGTTGCTTACTCAGGTCAGAATGAAGCACTCAGCCCTATGTTTGACACTGGGCACTTTGTTCTGACCCCAGAATGAGATGCTTTCCACCACGGCAGCCAGGTGGCACAACAGGACTTATGTATGAACAGCTATTCAGCATTGGAATGCAGGGCCCCACATATGGGGGTGGATGGAGCAGATTCAGGGCTGGGATACTCTGGGCTGCCCCTGGAGAATCCTTCCCTATGCAGACAGAATAAAGAAAAATGCACTTCAAAAATATATATTGAGATTCTGCTACATCTCATTTTTACTCAAAATTAAACCAAATACTCACATATTCACACACATATAGTTTTTGTGTCCAGTTTTGGAATGGGCTTGCCCAGTGCAATCAGAATCAGCCCTTTTCTTTAAAATGTGTATGTGTGTCCATCCGTCCTTTTGCCAAGGACACTGATGTGGTATTGTAGAGACTACAAAGGAGGTTCTGTGGCGAGGACTTCCCCTCCTGAGGTTGTATTATTATTATTATTATTATTATTATTATTATTATGCTTTATTTATATAGCGCTGTAGATTTACACAGTGCTGTACATACAATCAATAAAATAAATAAAAATAGATAAAAATAAGCCTGCCTATGCTGTACATTCTACAAAATAATAAAATAATGCATATTAATACAAAGGAGGCAACTAATTATAAACATCAAATAATAATCATGCAATACCTGGGAACACTTCCCTGAACAGTATAGTCTTTAGCTCAGTTTTGAAGCTGGTTAAAGAAGTGATGACCTGGGCTCGAGGGGGAAGGGGGTTCCAAGAATGAGGGGCAGCAAGTAAAAAGGGATGGATTCGGGATAGATCAGTAAAAATCCTAGGCTGAGACAGCAGACCTTGACTAACAGAATGGAGGGCACGAGTGGACAGTGAGGGGAAAGAAGCTCTGATAAATAAGGAGGGGCCAGCCCATGCAGGGCTTCGAAAGTCAACAAGAGAAGCATATACTGAAAATGGAAAGGGAGGGGGAGCCAGTGAAGGGATGACAATAATGGAGAGATATGGTCAACACGGTGAGCAGATGTGATAATGTGTGCAACTGAATGCTAAACCAGAATGAAAGGACAGAGGTGAGAAAGATGAAGCCTTGCCAGAAGGAAGTTACAAAAATCTAGTTGCAAGACCATTAGGACACATGGATCAAAATCTTGGCAGTAGAGGCCAAGAGAAATGGTCAGATTTTAGCAATATTATACAAAAAGAATCTACATGCCTTGGCTGTGACCTGAATCTGAGGGAAACATGACAGAGAAAAATTAAAAATGAAATTAAGACTGTGGGCTTTCTGGACAGTTCGAATAGAAATGTCATCAACAGAAATAGAAAAGGAATGTTGAATGGTAGGCTTTGGTGGAAGAACAAGAAGCTCCATTTTGGACATATTGGGCTTCAAACACTGATGGCACATCCATTGAGAGACAGCTGTAAGACATGATGAAACTTGCTGTTCAAGACCTGGAGAAAGATCAAGGGTGGAGAGATACAGCTGAGTGTCATCGGCATACATATGACAGGAGAAGCCAAAAGAACTGATGAATTTTTCTAGGGACAATGTTTAAAGAGCAAACAGTAGGGGACCCAAAACGGAGCCCTGGGGAACTTCAACAGATAATGGAACAGAAGACGAAGCCTGACCACCTGTGACAACTGCAAAAGATCTATCTGACAGATAAGATTTATACAAATCAAGGTCAGTCTGAGAATCCAAGGTCAGAAAGTATATCAGCTAAAGACAGTGATCAACGGTGTTAAAGGCCACAGACAAATCAAGAAAAACGAGAATAGAGTAAAGGCCATTAGCCTTGGCCTGCTTTGTGACAGCCATCTCTGTAGAGTGATGTGGGTGGAAACCAGGCTGAAAGGAATCTAGAATGGAGTTGGCTTCAAGAAACTCAAGACAGCAAAAATAAATGACCCATTCCAAAACTTGGAAAGAAAAGGAAGAAGAGAAATATGATGCTAGCTGGACAGGGAAGAGGGGTTGAGAGAAGGTTTTTTCAGAATTGGAGAAACTAGAGCGTGTTTAAAGATCGAAAGGAAAGAGACAGTAGAGAGAGAGAGATTAAAGATATAGAGAAGTGAGGGCAGAAAAGATAGGCCTAAATTAGAAGATGAGAAGGAATTGGATCAAGAGAACAAGTTGCAGGTTTGGAAGAGTTCAGCAGAGTAGAGAGTTCATCCAAAGAAACAGGAGGAAACAGAAATTATTTTTCAGCCGAGAGTTATAGAAGATTAGTAGTAGAAGAAAAATCAGGAAGGACTATCTCAGAGAGAATAGTGGTAATTTTTGAGATGAAATAATTAGTGAAATCATTAGGAGAGAATGATGAAGAGACAAGAGGAGAGGGAGGTTTTAGCAAAGTGTTGAATCATAGAATCATAGAATAATAGAGTTGGAAAAGACCATGAAAGCCAACCAGTCCAACCCCCTGCCATGCAGGAAATCTCAATTAAAGCATCCCTGACAGATGGCCATCCAGCTTCTGTTTAAAGATCTCTAAGGAAGGAGACTCCACTACACACTGAGGGAGTGTGTTCCACTATCAAACAGCCCTTACTGTCAAGAAGTTCCTCCTAATGTTGAGGTGGAATCTCTTCCTGGAGCTTGCATCCATTGCTCCGGGTCCTAGCCTCTGGAACAGTAGAAAACAAGCTTGCTCCCTCCTCAATATGACATCCCTTCAAATGTTTAAACAGGGCTATCATATCACCTCTTAACCTTTTCTTTTCCAGGCTAAACATCTCCAGCTCCCTAAGCCATTCACCATTTTAGTTGCCCTCCTTTGGACACGCTCCAGTTTCTCAATGTCCTTTTTGAATTGTGGTGTCCAGAACTGAACACAATGTTCCAGGTGGGGCCTGACCAGAGCAGAATAGAGTGGCACTATTACTTCCCTTAATCTAGACACTATACTTCTATTGATGCAGCCTAAAATCGCATTGGCCTTGTTAGCTGCCACATCACGTTGACTCATGTTCAACTTGTGGCCTACTTGGACTCCCAGATCCCTTTAACATGTAGTGAAGGTGGAGAGCAAACACTGTGAGCACCTCTCATTGATGCAGATCAATGATTTATAATAATTCTGTTTTGCCATGGACAGGGCGCATGAAAAGGAAGAAAGGACAAATTTATAATGAATAAAATCAGCCCCTCCCCTGGACTTTTTTCCAAAGATATTCAGCTGCTCGAGAGCAGGACAGAAGAAACCTAACTGTGGAAGTAAGCCAGGGCTGAGGCCTAATCAGAGGAAGACATGCGGACAGAAACAGGGGCAAAGCCGTCAAGTGTTGAAGAAAGATATATGTTGGAAGGGAGAGTAGGGGTTTCAAAAGTTTATCCAGACTCCATCATTTCCTCAAACCATTGAAGACTACAATATGATTGAATTCTGAAGAAGTTTAGAGGGCTAAATCCAGTTATTAGTCCTAACTAGAGTAGATCATCAGTTTGATCAAGGAAAACTTGGTAAGCCAACTTTTATGTAAATCCCAGTGATTCCATGTACACACACTAGTTGGGACTAGCAATTAGATTTAGCCCAATTTAATTAGTTTTCCAAGTTCATTCAGGTTTTGGCTCACTGAGCTCACAGGTTCTAATACAAAGAATCTAATGTTTAAATACAGTAGTATGTGCTAATACATAAATAGTATTATGTGCATCATCCTTAATTATGATTCTCTGTTTTATTGAAGATGGTTCTCATTCTACTCACTTGTCTGTGTCATTGTCATTAGGCCTACATGTGTCATGCTATAACTGTAGTCTGACAGTTCTGCTGTTGTTATTATTACATTTTAGGATGTTCTTCATTTATTATATCCCTGCCATATTTTAGTTCTTAAATAATCAGAATGTATCTCCATGCATCAAGAAACAATAGGTCAAAGTTGATAGTAAAGTGAATCTTCTCAGTGAGTACTGGTGACAGCTGCATGAATCCCCTAAAGTATTTTTCCCCAGCCCTCTGCCGTCTTTCTATATAACCCCATCACATTTTTCGAAATTTTGTACAGTTGGACCTCCATATCCATACATTCTTTATCTATGAATTCAACAACCCACAGCATGAAAAAACAAACCCTGAATTTGTCATTGTATATAAGGAAAACCATTTTACTATGTCATTGTATTTAATGGGACTTGAGCATCCATGGTCCCTGGAATCAAACCTCAGCAGATACAAAATGCTCACTGTGTTAAGGAGGTCAGCCATACCCCCAAGACCCTGACATGTGGAACAAATGAATCTTAAAATGGACCAGAAGCCACTTTTGGTGCTCTTTTTCATCAGAGTAATTTAATATTTTTGACCTAGCAATGGATGAGAAGCTGAGAGTTGAGTCTCAGATGTTCCACACTTACCCACCCCTGCTCTAACTGCTCTAGCCATGGGAGATGCCTCAATACATATTTGATGGAGTCTGAGGGATTAGTGCAGGGACTGGGTTGACGGTTAGGGAGCTGATCCCTCCCAACACACCCAGGAAGGCCCCACTCTTCCTCCTACATCCCCTGTGCCAATTTTGTTTATGCTCCCCCAATGTCCCCAAGTGTCCTTTAAGAAGCACTCTTTCACACGGGGACCTATGTGCTTCCCTCCCGAAAATGGTTAGTGTTGGCATCCCAGAAAAGCAAGCAAATTCGCTAATGCTTATCACACAGAGAGCACAACAATAGGTTAAAAGCACATTACATAATAATAATGATGATGATGATGATAATAATAATAATAATAATAATAATAATAATAATTTATATTCTGCTTAATCACTTGGAATCCAAGTGGATTACAACAATAAAAATGAGATACAGTTAAAAATTCTAGAAACCCCTATCCCTCCCCCCCCCCAGTATATAAAAATAGTAATACTAAAAGGAGATTAAACCGGAAATAGATTAAAACAATAATACAGAATAGCAGTTAAAAGCAGTAGACGATTTATAGAATTTTTATATAGCGGTGTTCAAATAGGATGGAAATGGGGATGGAGAAAAAAGGAGAAAAAGTGGGGGAGGGAGGGAGGCAGGTAGTTAGAAGTAGACCTAGTCTGGAAAGGCCTGCTGGAAGAAATCCATTTTAATAGCCTTCTTACAGGTTTCCAAGGTGGTGATCTGACTTAGGCAAGAAAGTGGGTCGAAAGTGAATTTTGGTTTCAGAGGGATGAGGACAAATCCCCTTGCTAGCTTGGAAATAACTTTTTTGTGCAAACTTCAAACTGCCATTTCCACAAATGCATACACACAAATGCTCCAGAGAGGGAAGGAAAACCAGGGAGGAAAATCCTCTTTGCCCCAGAAGCTGTTTCAGAGGAAGGCAGGCTGAGGTTTCCCTTTGCAAACTCACCTAAAACCAAGGATTGGTGACATTTTTGCCACATTAAGGGGATCCTTGGATTATTCTAGGCTTGGGGGGGGGGCAGTATTTTGACAGCAGAAAGTGACCTGGAAGTCACTTCTGGATTACTTTCTATATATATTTTTAAGCCTTTCCTTATCCTATAAAGTCCAGATAAAGAACTGAATTCTCTCTGCTTCTTGGCCTTTTGGCTAAGATCAAGTGTAGTGTTTAATGTATTCTCCCTTACGAACCAGATGGTACTTTGATATCTACTGGGGAGACCCTTTTCTCTGTCCGATTACCCTCACAAGTACATTAGGTGGGGACACAAAAAAAGAACATCTCAGTGGCTTCCCTCCAGGATCTGCAACTTTCTTCCCAGTGAAGTTAGATTGGTACCCACCTTACTTTCATTTTTCATAGAAGTAAATAATGATAATACTAAATGTATTTCTTACAACATAGATTAAAACACATCAAATATTTTAAACATGCAAGTTAAAACACATAAACACATAGGATAGACTCATCAGTTTAATTCTCTGCAGATTTCTAAAGCTACTTTTTTAAAATGCATGACTAAAGTCCAAACCACCTGGAGGGAACTGGATTCCCATTTACTAATACTGGGAGTATTTCATGTAAGAAGAAATTTCCAAATACTTAATTTCCTTCCTTCAGCTGAAAAAGCTTACAGAAAACAAATGAAATGAAACAGTGACTGAGAGGAGAGAAATAATACAGACACATGCAAATATATATATATATATATATATATATATATATAAGAGAGAAGAGATGGCGTTTTTATAAACAGGTTTTTCTCAAGTAGTAGAAATCTTAATGAGAACATGCAAACAAGCAACAATCTTTGCAGTTTGGGTCTTATACTGCATTGTAGAATGTGCTGGGTAGTTTTTTTGCACAGAAAGTAGCATTTTTCTTGATTTTTGCTTAGAAAAAAAAGAAAACTTGTTTAAATTTGTTAAATTTAAATTGTTCCTTAATAGGAAAGACCCCTGGGCTGGACTGAAACTTTGAGCAGGGAACTTGTTTTCTGGGCAGATTTTTTAAAATGCATTTTTCTGTGTACATACAAAAAAAGAAAGAAAAGTAATCTCCCTTTTCTTTTTTTACAGAATAAGTCCCAAACTCTGAACATTCTTTAAAAACTGAAAATTCAAATGATTTTTTCTCTACAGTTATCAACACTGTAAAATTATTTATCCTTGCCTGCAAGAATGAAATTTACTAACATTTACATCCGTCTCTGAGAGTCAGAAAACTAGGAATCATGTGCACAAATTCTACCTTAGCCAAAAACCCACTGAGTGGTTTTACCTTGCCTGTTGCTTTTGCCATATGAAAATATCCTGCTTTCCAGCGCTGTTATAGTGATTACTTGAGATGATGCATAAATGATAAATATGATGATAATTGCAGACATACAGCACACAAAGGGAAAATGTGAGTTGTGAAAGGCAAATCTTGTTTACAAAGTAACTAGGTTTAGAGTTCTCTAAAGGCAATATTGATAGAAATGGCATTTATAAAGCCACATCCTGCTATTAAAGAAATACTACTGCTCAGTTATCATTACACCCCAACCTGCCTGAGCAATTTTTCTAATGGACAACTTGTAGAGTGAGTGGCCTAGTTAGAGTGGCTACATTATGAGTGATTATCATTCACAGTTGGTAGAAATGAATAATTTATCAAATATGTTTTCATTATTTCTCTGTGAAAACATTGCCCATTTTTCCGGTACAGCCTAACATTTGCACACTGAACAGGTCTTTGCTTAGGCAAATATTTGTGAAGAGATAGTCATATAAAAAATGAAATGGCCATTACTAATCCAAATATTGTGCAATATTTTGAAAATGCAATTAGAATAATTAGTGAGTAATTAAGCCATTCTTGTAATCCATCCTTTCTTATGGGCTTTCTTTCTTTTTTAAAAAAGTGACATTTTGGCATACTTTGACAACACATCATATACCAATAGCATTTGCATTTTTGTTTCTAAACAGGAAGACAGTTGTAATATAAAAGCAGTGTCTGAAAGGTGAATTGAACATAGAAAATAACAAGATTGAATATTAAAGGAATGTAGAAGAAAATGAATACAAGAAATCAGACAGTTCCTAATCCTAATATTGTTTTCTTATTGTGTAACTGACAGTAGAGTTACAAACTCATCTTAACAATGTGCTCTGGAAAAACAGCTAACTCAACATAAAGGCTGCAAAACATGTAACAGAAAAAAGCCTGACTCAAAACTATCATCTCAGTAGACTGAATCTAGAGGACTGTATCCAGTAACACAAGAGGACAAGAATGTTTTTACAAGAGAATGTCGTAATTTCTCCTTCCCACTACTCCTTGGTAGCAATCAAAAACACTTCAGAGAGTTACAGGTGCAGTGGAAGTTTGTTGGATGTTTACTGCTGACCAACAATGGGAATAAACAGACCAGATAAAAGAACCTGGATTGAATAATTATTTCCACTATTAAACTGTTTAACCAATTTAAACTCTGTGAAACACAATAAGTTGAAGCAACCTGGTGAGGGAGTACCTGAGGCAGTAGGTCTCTATCAGATCCCTTTCTCAGCATATACTAAATGAACACCAGAGCTCCAAGGAGAACCCAAATACTTGTTTTGTTCTCCCACAGACCCTAATGGAAGGTAAACAAACAATGCTAACACTTAAGAACAAATTCCCCACACCAGAAATCAAACCAGGCCAGGCTATTTACGAGGCATAAACAGGTCTGTGGAGCTCAAACAGGGGCTTATGAAGCATGGAGGCTTGTGTGGTCCTAACTGGGGCTGTAAGACCTATGGGGGCCTAGGGGCTGAAGAGCCCTGTGGTCCCAGCCCCCACAGCTACCCTATGAAGCCTATGAAAACCCAACTGCTATCGACAAGTAGGATTGCCATATTCCAGTCCCTCATATCCAGGAATCTAATTTGCATATTATGCAATTATTATAATTATAATTTGCATATTGCTTTTATTAATTTGCATTCTGCTTATGCAATTTCAACACATTAATCATTGCACTTTTTCTACCATTATGTTTCAATCTCGAACCAGTACCAGTACCAGGAGAGCCAGAATAACATACGGATGAAGTAAACAGAGCAAAAGGAGTGGCCAGAGGTTGCTACAACTGTGATCACTCCAGGACCAAGGTGACTAGATGCTGTATGGTCCCAAAGCCAGCTGCTGTCACGGTCCCAAACTGGCTATTAGCCGGAGCAGCTTTTTGCCACTCCTTTTCAGGACAGCTTCAGGCAAGCTTAGGAAGCCTTGGAGTGAATTCCAGGTGGTTTAGGGGCATGCATGGTTTTAACACCCATGTGTTTCAGGCCATAATGGAAGACCAGGATTTGATTGCCTGCTCAGGCTTGAAACCCACTGGGTGACTTTGAGCACTCTCTCAGCCTCAGATGAAAGCAAAGGCAAACCTGCTCTGGACAAATCTTGCCAAGAAAACCTCATGATAGGGTCATCTTAAGCTTGCCATAAGTCAGAAATGACTTGAAGGCACATGACACATACATGCACACACAGAACCCATGGATGAATAGCCATGCCAGGCAGCCAGAAATCATCATGGAGGGGAGAAAAACCTTCTTAACATGTGCAGAGTGTTTTTCCTGTTGCTTAAATGAACATCCCTGGGATTAATGAGTAGGCATTATTAGGAGGAGAGCAGACTTAAACACTTGCTGTTGCATGGGAAGGGAAGGAGGATGCACAGAATATAAACATGGAATTGAGACTGAGAGAATGTAACTTGCCCAAGGCCATCTAGTGGGTTTCCATGGCCAAGCAGAGATTCAAACACTAGTCTCCAAAACTGTATTCCAGTGCTTAAACCACTACACCATGCTGGTCCTCAACAACAGTCTTACAGTATCTCAAAGTATAATTTATTGTCTGTAAGATTTTATGTGGGCCAGTAGTATAGCTACAGGGGAACAAAATGAGATCATTATCCCTCCACAACAATCCTGGCATTTGCATCCCCTGTCCCATGAATTTTTCCTTCATTCACCAAATTTTTAGCACTGCAGTAACTTAAAACTTCAGCTGAACATTTAGAAATCAAATACAGGTATTCAAAGAAAAGGGCCAGGCAAAGATATCAAGGGAATGTGAACACAGCAAATACAAGATTTGTGGGTTTCATTGATTTTCAGTGTCTCATTCCCTGCAATACTATAACTTTGGGGACTGAAGGGAAATTGCATTGGGAGACAGAATTCTTATTTGGAGTGGCAATGACCCAATTTTGCCCCCTCCATAGCTGCCCCCTGCCAAGTCCACAATAGCTTTAAGATGCCAGAAAATAGTTGTTGTTTTTTTTCCTATCCCTCTGTAAGTTGCAACAGAGTGAGTAAATCAGGGTGAGACTGACTAATATACATGTGTAAAGGTGCTTGATTATGGACTATCTTAAAGGCAACACTACTAGTTTTAAAGCAAAAACAAGCTAAGCTTGCCAACAAACAGTTCTCTGGAGCTACAAATAATGCCCCTGACATAACTTTGCTTTCAATTGCATCCATCTTGGTTGCAGATTAGAGCAATGGCAAAAATGCAGGAACTATTCCACCATCTATCTGGAAAAACAAATGATTTCTTTTTATCCCCCACCACCCTCCAATGACAGCCATTCCTGCAAACTGCTAGAATGGCTGTCATTCTACCTGGGGCCCTTGTATACTTCACAAGCATAGCACTATTATCCCCCTTGAACTGTCATGGCTTCATCCTATGGAATCCTGTGATTTGAAATTCAGGGACCCCAGGATTTTGTAGGATGGATCTATGGCAGTTAAAGTGGGATTATTGTGCTATAATTGTATAGTGTGAAAGAGCCATAAAATTGCCACCTGGAGTTACCTTCCCACCCCTTATTCCTTATCTTTTAAATTTAGAGTGTAAGATAGAGAGAAGAAACCATTAAATTGCTTCTTCTTCTTCTTCTTCTTCTTCTTCTTCTTCTTCTTCTTCTTCTTCTTCGGTTAGTTACTCTAAGGCCCTTCTTCGTTAAAGGTTTGATTATAGTAATAATAATGGCAGCAGCAATGTGGTGTCACACTGAGTGTATTTAAATGTCAGCTGTGGATATGTCACTAGAATGTCATTAATCATATTTTATAGGATCTATTAAGTTCATTGAAACAATGTTTTTAAAACAAAGCAGAACATAAACATATTTTAAAACACAGCATATCATATGTGTCTCTAGTTTTTTAAAAGGACTGAGCTGTTATTTTAAATATGGACATATTTTGTCCCTAGGGGGATTCATATTTGGAGGGAGGATGGGAAGGGAAGGGAAGGGAAGGGAAGGGAGGAAGAGGGGCACTAAATCAAAGAAGAATGGGATGCTGAGAACAATTTTACTACTAATGAGGAGGAAAGCAAAATGTTCAGGGAATTAGAAGAAGGCAGTAAAAGAAATGCAGGTTTCCTGCTGGGCATTCAGTTCCAAACCTGTAGATCCTCTTTCCAGGCTCAACAGAAGGTTTTTCACCTACTCTGGGGTGGGAACAGAAACAGGAATGATTAAATTGCTCTGAAATCCTCTGGAAGGTTGGTTCTCACCTGCAGGATCATCTTCTTTCTTCCTGGTCACCATGCTGTTTTCTCAGGATGGGAGTTATCCTGAAGACACTAGGCACTCCTTCCACACACAGACTCCTTCTAACAAAATATGACATGACATTTCTCTCCACAAAGAAAGGCGAGGTTAGGCTGAGGAGAGCCTGAAAAGCTGCGACCAAGTCAGCTACAGAGAGGGAAAAGCTAGAGGAAGGGCTATATATTTTTTTTCCATAGGGAAATTTCCTTTATTGTTTAGTTAGAAGGAATTCTTGGCATGGTGGTGGGCATTGAGGAGGGTAGAGATCTGGAAGAGGGGGAGAGTTCAGGACTTTCTATGACACCCATGAAAGTGCTGCAGAAATGTCCATTCAAAGCAATGCTTTACATTACAGGGATGGAAGAGGAGCTGCCTTACCACTGCCTCCCCAAAAGGGATGCCTGTTCCTCCTCACTTCTGGAAACAGATGGCAGTCCCAGTCTCTCTTGGCCCACTGGCAGGCTTGAAGGGCTTGATTTAATGCCTCCTCTAAAAGAGACATTGCTCTTGTTGATATTTGGGTGATGAACCTTGCCCGTGATTCCAGTTTGGTGCCAAATGGATGAAGATGCTGGTTATCTCTCTGACACAGGAACAGAGCGAAACTTCAAATACAAGCTTTCAGCTTGCTGGAACAATGCCTGGAGAAACAGCTGCTAAATCAAAGGATCACTCTCCAGCAGTTCACTCCTTAGAGGGCTTTATTGCTTTGTTTCAGATAAACATGAGCTAGTCACTACTATACAAAAACTCTTACTGACACACCACACTATCTCCAAACTCCCACAATCCACCAGAACAGTGTTTTCCTTATATACAGTATTACCATGAGGCAACCACTAAGTCCAGCCTCTGCATATATAAGTTGCTATGCACCACAGACACCAATCCCTCTTCAGATTGAAGACATAGCATATTTACATTTATTCCTGCTCAGTTGACCTTGAGCATCCGGCTGCTGCTCTGGACTCCAGCTGTAGCCAATTTAGGCTTCTGCAGCCATTGCCACATCTGAACATTTTCATCTTCATTAAACTAACAGCTCTACACTCGGGGCTCCACTCTAGGAGGGGAGCCTGTCTTCCTGCCTCCTTATGCCTGCCCCTGCTTCATCCCCATGCTCACTGGTTTGAGGAGGAGAAGCTGGTCCAGAGCAGTGCCACTGCTTCCATCCTGCTCCTCCTCCCTCCATTGCAAACGTACCACAACATTGAGCATTTGGCAGCAGCTCTCAGCAGCAGCCATGGCAGTGGGCAGGGCATGGAGGTGGAGGACTGGCCAGATGGTATGAGTATGGTACCAGCAGCAGGGCTGAGCCCACTGGCCAGGAGGACTATGAGTGGGGCCAGCCAGTGAGCCACACTCCAGCACAAACCCCTCTCCGTTCTGCTTTCATGGCTATGAAGCAGGAGATAGGCAGGACCAAAGGTTAGAAAAGGTGGTAGGGAGAGAGGGAGTGCCACTTTTCCCTGACTTCAGAGATCGTGGCAACGGCACCTCCTTTATCTCACCTGGAGGCAGGGTATTACCCTGCTCTTATGGTGTACCCAGTACAGTGAACACACTTCTTCCACTGGACTAGCAATGCCACTGGGTGCTGGACAGAAGGGAAGCTCCAAAGAAGAAGGGAAGCTCCCAGGCAGCTATGAGTGTAAGAACAATTACCAGTCTAGCTTCCTTTGCAGCTCAGAGTCTTCCCTTGCCTTCTTCCCTTTCCATTCCATTTCTTTCTTTTCCTGCCTTCTGGGCTCTGGGTCTCTCATGCCTGTGCAGTACTACCCAGAGCCTCAAAGGCAGGATAATTCTTGCAAAGTTTCACTCCTGCCTTGACTCATGATCTAGAATCTCCTGCATTAACCGCCCATCCAGCCAGGACATTTTTCAGACTCTGCAATTTCCCCAGTTTTTCAGGACTAATGACAACCTTACCCATGAGTTTTGTGGAGGACCAAGTATAAGGTTACACCCACATACCCCCAAACCACCACTGACCACAAACTACTCCAATAAAGTTTTAGAAGCCTAAGGAAGTGGGCATGCTCACTCTCCAGTGCCCTCATGACAAATCCAAAGAGGAAGTGGAGGGAGCAAACAAAACCCAATAAACCCGGTGGCTTTGCCCCTTCATGCTCAACATTTTGGTGCTGTACTCTGTGACCTTTTTCTAGGTCTCCCTGCCACTTGACCCAGCAAACTATGTTCCTCCTCATAGTGCTACAAGCACAGTTCCAGATTTCCTATGGAAATACACACTTTCTAAGACTATCAGTGGGATGGAACACATCTTGCCTTAGTACTTTTCAGATTTAGAATTTCTTAGAATCTGCAGAAAAATGAAATGTAGAGAATAATACATGCAATTGGGAAAAAATCATACTATATGAAAATTATATTGAACTATATGGAACGAGTACTTATGTAGTAAGTACATGGAGCACAAAAATATGCCAGCTATGAGTGTACAGAAAAGTGTAATTTGGGTATCTGTTGGTCAGAATTAAATTTTAACAAAGATACACATAATGTCACCCTGGGGTTGTTTGTTTGTTTGTGAGTGTGTGTGTGTGCACATGCACACATGCAACAATATCTCATTTGGATAATTTAGAAGATCTGTATTTATGCCAGAGGCCTTCTGAAACCAGGTTTTTCTGTTTCTGAGAACTACTTCATTTTATGAGGTTCCACACTGCTGAAGGAATAAGATACAATTTAGTCTATGACTAATCTATTAAATATTGTGAATGAGAACATCTTATGCAGTCAATTTAGTATCTGAAGCAAATTTGTCATGCCTTTTTCATCAGATGCCTTTAGACATTTTTTTTTAACTTAGTGCTTTCATAGTCCCATATATTTCTTTCCTCAGGGTTTGGTTCTTGTTGCTAGTATACTTGTGTCTGTCAGTTTTTTCCTTCATTTCTCTAAACCAGGGATGAGAAAAGTGTGGTCCAGGAGATTAAAATTGCCTTTGGAACATATGCCACACTTGGGACACATAAAGGACACTTAGCGTACCACCCAACCTACCAGAATATGTGAGGGGGGGGGGGAGAGAGAGAGAACATTAGAACACCTAAAATAATGTTTTGAGATAACCAGGCCAGAAACATCAAGAATACCTCTTATTCCAGCACAGAGATGGCTGGAAATGACATGTCACTTTTGCTTGTTCAGATGGGAGCTATGACAGCACACTTTGGCACTGCCCAGCTCTAGATGAGCTGAAATATGGGTGCTATGGCCCTTGATTCCAGAATATATCCACCCCCATTCTAAGTACTTAAGTTTGGCCTAAGTGAGATTTTCTTCTTTTTCTGTCTTCTATGCTGTAAAAAAGCCTTCCTCTGGAACCTTTTCCAGGCCTCCAGTCTTCAGTGAAGAGAAGGCGCTGAAGGAGGAAAGGAAAACAATTTCATCAGTGGAATAACCTTTTTGTATCCCACCCATAGACTCTTGGGGGGGGGCATTTCCCTCTCTTATTTTATGATTCTCTGTACTCTACTAATCGACAAAGTATGTCCATCAAGATGGTGAGGAGTGATGTGAATTAAAACCCAATAGCCCAAGAACAGGCAGAGGCACACAACTTTAACATTCCCACATATACTACAAATATAAGGGTGGTAGAGTTGGATCAGATGGATAGATATATAATTTCATTCAAAAGATTATTGTGATACTTTGGTCCAAAAAAAGATGAGCCAAAAAGAGTGGCTTCCAGATGCTTTGGGGGCATGGTGTGCAGATGATGCCTGGATTGGCTGGAAGCCACTCTGAGGCTGTCTAAGGAGGCCCAAAGCCACTGGCAAAACAGTGGTGAAAGTCTTTTCCTTGCCATCAGCCCATTTGGGATCTCAACAGCAGCCCACTTTCAAAGTGGGCTGTGCAGTTGCCATAGTCCCTGGCTGATATGGGGCTGATAGGGGCTAAAGCAATCAGAGGCCACTTCAAGCCACCAGTCTGCTTCAACCCCTTGTTTCTAATGGTGGCAGAGATCTTAGCATCTTGATTTTAGTGAGTTTCTCTGAATCTTGGTTTTGTCAGGCAAGGCTACATCCTTTCACCCTATCTACTCAACGTATATACAGAAAATATTATATGAAAAGCAGGCTTAGACACAGAAAAGAAAGTCACAAAAATAGAAGGAAAGAATATCAACAATCTAAGATATGCAGATGACACAATACTATTAGCAGAAAACATCACAGACCTATAGCAACTACTGTGGAAGTCAAGGAAGAAAGTGCAAAAGTAGGCTTACTGTTAAACATAAAGAAAACAAAAATAATGACCACAGAAAATATCCATAAATTACTAGACAATGAGAAACAGTAAAAAAAAATCCTGTGCCTTGAATCAAACATTGATCAGAATGGGGACTGCAGTCAAGAAATCAGAGGAAGACTAAGAATGGGGAGGGCAGCTATAAAAGAAATAGAAAAGGTCATTGAGAGCAAAGGCATACAACTAAGCACGAAAGTAAGAATTGTACAAGCAACTGTGTTCCCCATTGCCATGTATGGATGTGAGAACAGGACAATTAAGAAAATGAATAAAAAGAAAATAAATTCATTCAAGATGTGGTGCTAAAGAAGAGTACTGAGGATACTGTGGACAGCCAAAAAGACAAACGAATGGGTCACAGAACATACTAGGCCTGAGAGCTCTCTGGAAGCCAAGATGACTAAACCAAGATTGTCATACTTGGCCACATCATGAGAAGACATGGCTAATTAGAAAAGCCCATAATGCTAGGAATGGTGGAAGGAAAGAGAAAGAGCGTGGGTCATACACTAGGTGGATGGGCACCCATTAGGGAGGCCATGAGCATGAATCTGAAAGAACTGAGGACAGTGGTGGAGGACAGAGAGTATTGGAGATGTCTCATCCACAGGGCAGCCATGAGTCAAGACTGATTTAACAACAACAACAACAAAATGGGATCTGGATCTTCCTGCAGCTGTCTGAATATTCAAAAGAAGATTCCAATATAGCAAAGGGTGGCAAATCTCTTCCAGATTTTAGTCTGAATTTTAAAGGAACTTTCCAAGATGCTAAATGCTATGTGGAAAGTAGATTCAGCTCCTTGATCAGCTTATTCCATGTCCAAAGTAAAATCTTGAATCAGTTAACTGCCCCCCTAATATGGAAGTCACTAGCCACCACTGGATGGAGAACTTCTTCAGGTCTAGCATCAGATTTCAATTTGGGAAGTCTGCTGTGCTTTATTCCAACAGTGGGTTAGGTTAAGAATACTGGTCAGGAGCCAAAGCAAAGGGAACAAAGGCAAATGTAGGACTTACCACTTTGAACATTTTCTAGCAAGCACACAATGCACAGCCCAATTATGTGCTTGTCTGCTCAGAAATCAGCTCCTGTGCAACAGCTTTATAGCTGCAAATGACAGCCTGGTTCCGAGCAAAGGATTGCTGGGCTTTAAATAGCTGTTTATCTTTTGTCACTGATTGGACATAATAGCAGAAGAAGCTTGCAGACCATGAATGGGTAGTCCTATGGGGCATCTGAATGATCTTCCTCCTGCCTTAGACAAAATCTAGAAGAGCTATTGGATCCTGACCTTTATTTGAAAGTCATGTGTGAAGTAGGGATTGAGCTTGTATTTTATAGGCTTTGATCAGCTGTGTGACTCAATGCACAGGGGAGAAAATTCTTGCTTGACAAGTTAAGTATGATCAATGTGTTTCTTCATGCTGGGATGTGCAGGAAGGTAAGGGAAACATCCCAGTAACACCCTTTACTCTGAACAGTTGGGGACTGGGGATGGTTGCCAGGAGAATGTGACAGTCCTTATAACACACAATATGCCAATAATGATGTACAATGGCTATGTGCAGAATTTTTTCAGAGAAAATCATAAGTGATGTTGGTGCCACTGTCAGGGTGTTCATTAGTGCATATATGTGGGATGTCAGCTTCAGCAAAAAGGATGTAAGTTCACTTTAAAAAAAATAGGCAAGACATCTAAGAACAAATGTCACTAGATTGGAGACACCAGGGAAAAGACAATTAAACTAAATTGGGGACACTCTTACTCTTGAGAATTGTGTAAAATTGACATTATATTCTATATAAAAAAGTAATCCAAACGAAATCTGACACAACTTCAGTTGGAGGGGGTGAAATTACAGGTATATGTAACAGAAAGTGAAAAGTAATTTTTTTTAAAAAAAATGAGTTATTTATTATCTCTTGGGAGGAACAACTTACTCTTAGGAGTCTGCAGGTCATCATCTCAGTTACAGACTTTTCTGCGGTGCGATACTTCTTCCTTTCATGTGTTTCAGATCTCATTTCAAAAAGGAAAGCAAAGAAGGGTGAAGCTAACTTTAAAGACTTTTACAAACTATTGCAAGAAATCTATTTCTTAGATTTAGAAATAACTGAGAATGAATACATGCATGCAAACATACATAAAAACATGTTTAATCTATTGGCACATGCATTACTGTCCTAACATTTGACAGACCAAGATTTCACATATACAATAGATTTTCTGAGCTTGCTTGTCTTTAAATTAGCCTACCAACTTCTGTGGGCATCCTCCACCTTTCTTGCTAGTCCCCAACTTGATTTGTCCATCTTTCTCTTTATTCCATCTAGGCAAGCATTTACCAAATATTTGCAGTTCAGTCAAACAAATTTTGAAGTAGGAATTTCATGTGCAACATCTATATGTGCATTTTAAAAGGGAATGTTTAACTTTATCACTTTAAAATTATATATTTACATTCATAATTGTTTAGCTTGCTTCAGGTATCAATGTTCAGATTTGAATACTCATTGTATCTACTATGCAACAGTGAGGCAAGCAAAAAATCTTATTAGAGCATTAGGAATGAATCCTTAACCCTTTACCCAATAGGATTGTTTCAAGTGGAGAGGAGTCTTTTGAATATGTCCCAGAGATATAATCCATGAACATCTACTACAAATATATATATATATATATATATATATATATATATATATGAAAATTATTATTATTATTATTATTATTATTATTATTATTATTATTAACCTTTATTTATAAAGCACTGTAAATTTACACGGCGCTGTACATACAATTTTTTTAATTGTACGGTTCCCTGCCCTCAGGCTTACAATCTAAAAAGACACGACACAGATTGAGAAGGGAGTGGTGGTGGGGAAAGGGCCTGTCTAGTAAGATAATACATATAAAATACATAGCAATACAAGAAATGATTCAATAAAACAGACAACAAAAGAACATCAAATAGCAAGTGACAATTATGCAATGCCTGGGAACGCTTCTCTGAACAGGATGGTCTTCAGCTCCGTTTTGAAGCTGGTTAAGGAAGTGATGGCTCTTGCTCGCGGGGGAAGAAGGTTCCAGGAGTGAGGGGCAGCAAGTGAAAAGGGGCAAATCCGAGATGGAGCAGAGGAAATCCTGGGCTGGGACAGCAGACCTTGACTACTAGAACGGAGGGGCCCTAGTGGGAAGGTGAGGGGAAATAAGGTCTGATAAGTAGGGAGGGGCCAGCCCATGGAGGGCTTTAAACGTTGACAGCCGGAGCTTATACTGAATGCGGAAAGGGAGTGGGAGCCAGTGAAGGGATTCCAACAAAGGAGAGATGTGGTCAGAGTGGTGGGTGGATGTGATAATGCGTGCAGCTGAATGCTGGACAGAAATTAAATTATGGAGGTGAGAGAGAGGAAGCCCAGCCAGGAGGATGTTGTAGTAATCGAGTTGTGAGACCACTAGGGCATGAACCAGGATCTTGGCAGTAGAGGTGGAGAGATATGATCGGATTTTGTCAATATTGTATAAAAAGAATCTACAGGCCTTGGCTGTGGTCTGGATCTGAGGGATACATGACAGAGAAGAATCAAAGATAAAACCAAGACTGCGGGCTTGCTGGACTGGTTGAATAGAAATGTTGTCCACAGAGACAGAAAAGGAGCATTGAAGGGTGGGCTTAGGAGGAAAGACAAGAAGCTCCATCTTGGACATGTTGAGCTTCAAACGCCGATGGCGCATCCACTGTGAGACAGCTGTGAGACATGATGAAACTTGCTGTTCAAGCCTTGGAGAAAGGTCGGGGGTGGAAAGATACAACTGGGTGTAATCGGCATACAGGTGGTAGGAAAAACCAAAAGAGCTAATGAGTTTACCTAAGGACAGTGTGTAGAGAGAAAACAGAAGGGGACCCAGAACAGAGCCCTGGGGAACTCCAACAGATAAGGGAACAGGAGATGAAGTCTGACCTCCTGCAACCACTGCAAAAGATCTGCCAGACAAATAAGATCGAAACCAGTCGAGAACAGAGTCTGAGAACCCAAGGTCAGAAAGTATATCCACTAGAAGATAGTGATCAACGGTCTCAAAGGCTGCAGACAGATCAAGAAGGATGAGAACAGAGTAAAGGCCATTAGCCTTGGCCTGTAAAAGGTCATTGGAGATCTTAGTGAGAGCTGTCTCTGTGGAATGCCTTGGGCGGAAACCAGACTGAAAGGGATCGAGGATGGAGTTGGCTTCAAGAAACTCAAGACAGCGAGAATAAACAACCCGTTCCAAAACCTTAGAAAGAAAGGGGAGAAGAGAAATTGGACGATAGCTAGACAGAGAGGAGGGGTCAAGAGAAAGTTTTTTCAGAATTGGGGAAATGAGAGCATGTTTGAAGTCCGACGGGAAGGAGCCTGGAGAGAGAGAGAGAGAGAGATTGAAGATATGGAGAAGCGAGGGGAGAAAAGAAGGAGCTATAGAGATTAGAAGACGAGTAGGAATTGGGTCAAGAGAACAAGTTGCAGGTTTAGAAGAGTTCAGAAGTGTAGCGAGTTCATCCAAAGAAGCAGGAGGAAACACAGAAAATTTGTTAGGGGAGGGCGATAGAAAATTATGAGCAGAAGAAGAATCAGGAGGGACTATCTCAGAACGAATAGTGGTAATCTTAGAGATGAAATAATCAGAAAAGTCATTTGGAGAGAATGATGAAGAGACAGGAAGAGTGGGAGGTTTAAGCAAAGAGTTGAAGGTGGAGAACAAACGCTGCGGGCGCCTCTCATTGGCAGAGATCAATGATTTGTAATAATTCTGTTTTGCTATAGACAGGGTGCGTGAGAAGGAAGAAAGAACAAACTTGAAATGGATAAAGTCAGCCCACTGTTTGGACTTTCTCCAAAGACGTTCGGCCTCTCTAGAGCAGGACCGGCGAAACTTAATGATGGGAGTAAGCCAGGGCTGAGGCCTAGTCTTAGAGGAAGAAGTGCGTACAGAGACAGGGGCAAAATGGTCAAGAGTCGAGGAAAGAGTGGAGTTAAATAGAGACATTGCTGAGTCAGCAGAGTCCCCAAGATTTAGGGAAGAGTGAGATGAATCCAGGGTCTGATCAAGATGGTTAGAGTCAACAGATTGAAGATCACGAAAATGGCATTGAATAGTGTGACGACGAGGAGGAGTATAGGTAAGAGCAAAGGAGATTAAATGATGGTCAGAAAGTGGAAAGTCAAGTGCCAGGTAGTCAGAAATGGCGCAGTTTGCAGCAAGAACCAGGTCAAGACAGTGACCGAGAGAATGAGTTGAAGAGTTGGAATGTGGTTGGAGGCCAAAAGAAGCCAGGAGAGAGTTAAAGCGAGATGTTGTCGGGTTATTGGAATCATCAACGTGGATATTAAAGTCACCTAGGATCAAAGTGGGGACTGAATCTGAAAGAAAGAATGTCAGCCATGATTCGAAGTCTGAGAGGAACCGGGTGGCAGAACTTGCTTGAATTTACTCAGAATCTGTAACTACACTTGTTACAGAGCCTAGGGAGGTGTCCAGTGCACTGTTTAGTGAATGTTCATGGGAGCATCTTCAGTTACTGGGGCCCAATGATGTGGACAAGACACTTGAAGCAGTTTCCCCCACCACATGTAATTTTGACCCTTGCCCTTCTTGGTTGATAAAGTTTAGCAGGTGTGGACTGACTGGATGGGTCCAGGGGGGTGGGAAATGCCTTATTATGCCTGAGGGAGGTACCAACTGCCTTGAAGGAGACAGTTGTTCCCTCTCCTCTAGAAGATCTCCCTAGACACAGAGGTATATGAGAACTTGGGAAATGTGCTTGGATGTGTGGAGGCTGGACAACTTCAGGAGTTCTTGAACAGATTATCTGGATCCATTTCAATCTGGTTTCAGGCCAGCACTGAAATGGCCTTAGTTGCTCTGTTTGATGACCTATGCAGTGGGAAAGACAGGGGAGTGCTACCCTGTTGATATTTATTGATCTTTCATCAGCTTTTGATACCATTAATCAGGCTATCTTACTTAACCATCTCTATGAAACTGGAGTAGAAGGAACTGCTCTGTAGTGGTTCTGTTTCTAGCAATAGGGCCAGCTCCAGAGAGTGGCACTGGAAAATTCCTGTTCAGCCCCATGACTATTCAGCTGTGGAGTGCCACAGGATTCCACCTTATCCCCCATACTGTTCAATATCTATGTGAAACAGCTTGAGGAGGTCATAAGGGGTTATGAGTGGGGTGCCACCAGTATGATGACAACACTCAGCTCTATTTCTCCTTATCATCAGAGTCAACTGGGGCTGTGCAGGTGTTAGACCAGGATACTGTAATGGACTGGACAAGGGCCAATAAAGTAAAGCTGAATATCAGTAAGAGGGAGGCTCTCTGGATTGATAAGTTCTCAGGTCTGGGAATTGGGAAATAGCTTGGGAATTAGGTAAACAGCTTGGGTAAATAGATGTAGTTGCACTCCACCTGGGAATACTCTCTATTCATAGCTTGGGAATACTCTCAGATCTGTTCCTCTTACTGGATGCCCAGGTGGACTCTATGTCTCAGTGTTCCTGGTGTCAGGTATGACTGGTATGTCAGCTGTGGTCTTTTCTGGATACAGATAACCTAACCACTATAGTTCATGCACCAGTAACTTCCCACTTAAATTACTGTAATGCACTGTACATGGGATTGTACATAGGAATCTTGAAGAAGATTCAGAAACTGCAGCTAGTGCAAAATGCAGCAGTTTGACTGCTGACTGGAATATCATATAGGCAGGATATCATGCCAGTGTTAAAAGTACTGCACTGATTGCCAATATGTTTCCTATCTGAATTCAAGGTAGTTGAGATGAAATGTAAAGCCCTAAATGGTTTTTACAAGAGTGAGAAAGGAGTACTGTTCTGGAAAGCAAGAATTTCCAGTAACCAAAATCCCTGGTTTAAGAAAATCCAGTTTCCATAGCAGAGACTCCCTTCTCTACTGACAGTAGACTGTATTGCCTCCAGTTAAAGCCCTTTACAATTCTGGTGACATCACTATACTTCCTCCTTTTCAGAACACAAACACTTAAGAAGGATTTTACTGAATCAAATCAAAATTCTGTATAGCCAGCTTCCTATTTTTTCTGTGACCAAAAAGAAGCCTACAGGAAGCCCATAAGTAGGACATGAATACAGCAGGATTTTCCTGATTATTCTACCCCTAGCACCTGGCAGATATACACATACTGATTCTATTGGACTGAAAACAGTCCCCATTGACTAGAAGCCAATGCTTGCCTTATCATCTGTGATTTTTATCTTATTTCCATTTTGATGACCATCACTTCATCATATGGTAGCAAATCCCACACTTTAACTACACAGTTTGTGAAGAAGCACTTCCTTTTATCTTTCTAAATCTCCTCCTGTTCACATTCATTGAATGACCCTGGGTTCTACGTTTGTGAGGAGAGGAAGAGAAAACATCTTCCAACACACTGCCCCCACTGTGGCACATTTTTATGCAGCTCTTCTTCACTTGGTGTTCAGTGTTTTAACACTCATGAGACATTTCTGTCTGTCACTTCAAAATTAATGTTCACTGTGTCAAGGCACTTAGTCATCTGATAGAATGTTGTCTTCACTTTTGTTGGTTCAAAAGATTATTGTTATTTTTTCCACAATGGAGTACGGTTTGTTATAGAAGTCTTAATTTAGCCAGCAGTGTTAGAAAATTCTAGTACAGCTTTTCTTAGCAGCACACTAAAAAATGGCCTCTATCTTTAATGAAAAGCTGTAATGAATAGGGTATTTATCTTTGAATAAGATTATCATCTTTAAAAATATTTCCAAAAACATTTATATCATATGAATATAATACTTAAATTTTAGTCTTTGCTTCTTTCATAGGAATATCTCAACTCCCACTTAATCTTGACTTTAGCAAACAACTGTATAATATGACACTGCTGTATTTTTAACTGATTTTTTAAAAAGTGTGAATTCAAAGAAAAGAAACAGAAAGGGAAGAGAAAGGTGGAAGAAAACAAATAAAAAGAAGGGAGTATACATAGGATGTGCGCATGGGATAGGCATATACATTGTATAATCTGCTCATATTCCCCAAAAATACATTTTCTTCACATTGATGTTTATATAATACATGTTCATGTGTAGCTAAAATAGTAAGATCTTCTGACAATTGGAAGATAGAGAGTGAATGTTTATTTTTCTAACTTGGAATATAAGAGCCTTATCACATGTGCCTCCATTACAATACCTCTGTCTGAAATCCAGTTTGGGAAAAAGGCAAACTATAAATCTAATAAAAAAGAATATAAAAATTCAATCAGGACTCCTCTTCAGTATACCATCACCATAATCTTCTTGGCATTGGAGTCTTAGTTCCTAGAAAAAACATTATCACATGCAGCATTTAGCAACATTTGGCACGGCCTACTCAGCATCATTCACTACTGCTGCTTTTCCTAGTTTGGCATATGCTCAGGAATGCATGAGAACACGAGTACACACACATATGCACACCCCAAAGAAATATAAATTAAATTAAAAGCACTCTTACATGAGAGTAGAGTATTAGGATGTTATAACACCATGGTGTTATAGCACCACTTCAAGAGATTGCTTCGCACATTCATTGGGTTTTATAAATTCATAAGAGCTAAAGGGGAGAGGTGTGGTTTCAGTATCAGGTGGTTGAGCCTCAGGGATGATTTTCAGAGTGTGATAGTGACAGCTGAGTAGAGATTTTGGAGGAGATGAAGGTGTTTCTCTTTCCCACTCTGCCAGGAAGCAACCTCACCTTTCCATTCTTCCCCTGGGTGCACCTCTTACCCTTGAGTCAGATCCTACACACCATTTCTCTCCCTTCCACTTCCACTGGAGTGCCCCCCCACCATCTTGAGACCCCCCCCCATCTTCTTAACCTCCAATTCACTCTCTCTCTCTCTCTCTCTCACACACACACACACACACACACACACGGCATTAATCCTTCCTCCCTAGCCCCATGAATTACTGTTTTTTTCTGGGATCCATCCAACCCTTTTCCTATCCCCTGTGGACTGACACTTCTCAGCCAAAGCATGCCCCCTGATTACCCAAAGTACAATTGAAAACACACAGAAAAAATTATGGCACAACAAAAACAAGAAAAGATTATTTCTGTGTGAGTGTGTGTTAATCAAAAGTACAAGATTTCAGTCATCTCCAGTGGGAGGACAACAGAAAATGAATGGCATCATGTGGTAAGCTGATGATGGAAGCACAATTATTCTGATGGCATTGTGATTTACTTGGCTCATACGACAAAGCCCTGAGTTTTTTTGCAATAGTAAAATATATGCCATATCCAACCATTTTAAATATTAGTTAAATTCCAATTCACAGGGATATCATTTCCAATATGAATGCCAACATTTTTTTTTAAAAAATACAAAATTAATATGATGTAGTACATCTAACTATAAAGGAATAACCACTGAATAGGCCCACCTAGTGTGTCACATGTAAGCATTATCTGTATTACATTATTCATATTTATTGGAAGTACAAAGCTTCTTTTTAAAAAGATGTAAAAGTGTCTAATAACTCAACTGAAAACATCATTTGTAGAACTAAAGATATGATTTGTTGTTGTTATGGGTCAGGAGTTGGCTTCCCCAGCTGAACAGCTGGGGAAGATAAAGCGACTCCACTGGCAACTAACTAGTCTTCAAGGCCATAGAGGTGAAAGGCAGACTACTGAGAACCAGCTGGGTCTTGCCCTTTTTAAACGGCATGGGACAGTCCTCAGATGCTGGATACAACACCAGTACTTACCGGTTGCTCCTGGTATCCTGTGCCAGAAATTCATGCCTGCTGTTTCCTTCGATTACTTGACTCCTGGAACATCAGACCCTCCCATTTGCTGGATGCCTGAAATAGAGGCAAGCAGTTTCATTGACTGTTATCAACTGCCACATACTTTACTCTGTGGCCTGGCAATAGGGCCTGGGAAGGGACTACAACAGTTCTTATTGGTGTGTGCTTTCAAATTGTTTCCAACTTAGGAATTTTCTTGGCAAGATTTGTCTGTAAGAGATGTATCATTGCCATCATCTGAGGCTGAGTGTATAACCTGCCCTAGGTCACTCAGACATTTTCATGGCCAAGTGGAGATTCAAACCCTTGGCTTCTCAAGTCCTTGACCATCACTCAAACACTACACCATACTGGATTCAAAGAAATAGGACTTAATTTAAATATGTGTTTGCACTATTGTCTTTGCCTTGTTCATTTTTTGAAAGCCCATGTTCTTCCTGGCCTGATGTTGTCCTGTCCAGAAAGCATAGGCCATTAACCCTGGGCTTAGATAAAGCAAACCACATCTGGATTTCGTGGATCATTTGTGATTATTCTTCTCATGGTTTTAAAGTATTTTATATTATTTTTAAATTATTGATGTAGACTAGAATCATAGAATTGGAAGAGTCTACAAGGGCCATCCAGTCCAACCTCCTGCCATGCAGGAACACACAGTCAAAGCACACCTGACCCATGGCCATCCAACCTCCATTTAAAAACTTCCAAAGAAGGAGTGTGTTCCAATGTCAAACAACTCTTACTGTCAGGAAGTTCCTCCCAATGTTGAGCTGTAATCTCTTTTCCTATAGCTTGCATTCATTGTTCCACATCATGTTCTCTGGAGCAGCAGAAAACAAGCTTGCTCTATCCTCAGTATCACATCCCATCAAATAGTTATACAGTTATCATATCACCTTTTAACAATCTCTTCTCTGGGCTAAACATACCTAGCTCTTTAAGTCTCTCTTCATAAAGCAAGACCCTTAACCATTTTGGCCATCTTTCTCTGGACACGCTACAGCTTGTCAACATCCTTTTTGAATTGTAGTGCCCAGAACTGGACTTAATATTCCAGTTGAGACCTGATCAAAGCAGGATAGAGTGGCACTATTACTTCCCTTGAGCTAGACACTATACTTCTGTGTCTAGATCAATGGACAGGAGAAGCGTGTCCCTGTTAGTGCTTTTGGACATCTCAGTGGCTTTCGATACCATTGACCATGGTATCCTTCTGGAACGCCTGAGGGAGTTAGGTATTGGGAGCACTGTGCTCCAGTGGTTCCGTTCCTACCTCTCGGGTAGATTCCAGATGGTGCAGCTGGGGGACGTCTGCTCTGATAAGAGAGAACTCACATCTGGTGTCGCTCAAGGAGTTATTCTGTCCCCATGCTATTTAACATTTACATGAAACCGCTGGGCGAGATCATCTGGAGACACGGGGTGCGGTGTTATCAGTACACTGATGACACCCAGATCTGCTTCTCTGTGTCTCTGACTGATGCAGTGACTAAGGATGGCATCTCTCCTCTAAATGCCTGCTTGGAGTCGGTAATGGGCTGGATAAGGGAAAACAAACTCAGCCTGAATCCAGAGAAAACGGAAGTACTAGTGATAGGTTCCCCAGGCCCGGGTTGTGAAATTTGTTCCCCTGTCCTGAATGGGGTCACGCTCCCCCTGAAGGACTCAGTTCGCAGCTTGGGAGTGCTTCTGAACTCGTTGCTCCAATTGACATCTCAAGTGGATGCGATGGTCAGAAGCGCTTGCTACCAGCTTCGGCTGATGCGCCAGCTGCGACCCTACCTGGACCGGAGGGACCTTGAAACTGTAGTACACGCTCTGGTAACCTCTCGATTGGATTTATGTAGTGCACTCTACATGGGGCAACCCTTGTACCAAACCTGGAAGCTTCAATTAGTGCAGAATATGGCTGAGAGATTGGTTGCTGGATATTCCAAGGCAGACCATATAACACCTATCCTGAAAGATCTTCATTGGCTGCCTATTCGCTTCCGAGCTCAATACAAGGTGTTGGTAATGACCTATAAAGCCTTAAATGGCTTGGGCCCAGGGTACTTGGAGGACCACCTCTCCCCATATAATCCGCCCCGCACACTCAGGTCAGCCGGGAAGAATTTGCTGAGGGTCCCAATTGCGCAATATGCGGTGACCTCACAAAGGGCCTTTTCCATCTCGGCCCCAAAAATGTGGAACAACCTTCCCGATGAGCTCCATTCCACCACCTCCCTGGATCTTTTCAAAAAGAACCTTAAGACCTTTTTCTTTCACCAAACTTCCCCCCCATGAGATGTAATATTATGCCCTTCCCCCTACTTTGTAGTGATTTTGTAATGTTTTTTGGATCTTTAACTCAGCTGGCTGTGTAATTGTTTTTAATATGATACTTTTAAATTGTTTTTATTGACATGTATGTATATTTATTTTGGAATTTTAATCTATATGCCACTTTGATCATCATGGAAAAGCGGGATAAAAATAAATTTTATTTATTATTATTATTATTATTATTATTATTTAGAATCACATTGGCCTTTTTAGCTGTCGCATGACACTGTTGACTCATGTTCAACTTGTGGTCTACTAGGACTCCTAGATCTCTTTCATATGTACTGTTGCCCCCCATCCTATATCTATGCATTTCATTTGTTATTTTATTTTAATTTTTTGACCTAAATACATTTCTTCCTGTTGATATTCATTTTGTTAGTTTTGGCCCAGGTTTCTAATCTGTTCAGGTCATCTTGCTTTAAAATGCTATCTTAATTAACTGTGTTTTAGTTTTTACAACTATATTTTAATTCATAAACTCTTGTGTGAACTCCTTGGGACTGATTCAGGAGAAAAAAAGGCAAGTTCTAAGTTGAATAAATCAATAGATAGGTAAGTAAATAGATGAGAGAGAGAGAGAGATTGTTTTTGTGAAGTTGAAGGTTTTGGGCTATGTGGCCATGTTCTAGAAGAGTTTCTTCCTGATATTTTGCCAGCATCTGTGGCTGGCATCTTGAGAGAATGCTTGCCTGGAAAAAGTTGGGTGTATATATACTGTGTGAGCCTGGGAATGCAGGAGTGATTTGCATGTGTATTGTTTTGTGCTGATGGCTGGCCTCAGGCTGGGAGGCTAATGCAAAAGAGGATTAGTGTCGGCTAATTGGTGATCATTATCTGCTGGGAAAGCCCCTGACTCTGAGTGGTTTCCAATTTGCATTTGCTGAGTCCTCATTTTGCTATTCCTCAGGACTGGCAGCCAAATTTTGTTTGCTTTAAGGGTTTCTTCTTTCCGGTTGCGATTATCCAGATGTTTGTGGATTTCAATGGCTTGCTTGTGCATCCTGACATGGTAGTGGTTGGCATGGTCCAGAATTTCAATGTTTTCAAACAGTATTTTATGCCCAGGATGGTTTGTGGCATATTACTGATGGCAGCCTGAGGCCTGCCATCAGCAATAGAACAATACACATGCAAATCACTCCTGCATTCCCAGGCTCACACAGTATATATATACCCAACTTTTCCCCGGAAAGCTGGCAAGATGCCAGCCACAGATGCTGGCGAAACGTCAGGAAGAAACTCTTCTAGAACATGGCCACATAGCCTGAAAAACCCACAAAAAACCAAAAACCTATAGATTGTTTTTACTTGGTTGCATCATCTCAAAATGGCAGTGGGGGACAATTCATTATCACATGTCTAAATCCACCGCAGCCCCCTTTCCCCTCTGGTTTTCCATACCATTTCTGCACAGGCCAGGATACTCTGGGGGCAGCCTGAAATATCCTGGTCCCACAGCTGCTCTAACAGTTCCCTTTACCTGGGCCTCCATTCCCATTCTGTGGTGGCTGTTTGTATGGCCATCCTGTTGAGTCAACTAGTGCATCCACTGCTGTTGCCAGTTGTTCCTTTTGATGTGAAAACAATGCACCAGATGACAACCACTTGGCTGGGTGCTTTGTTCTGATCACAGAATGAGGGGTGGATGTTTTGGGCAGCTCAGTTGCTACAGCATGGGAACTATGTCTTGCTCTGCATCCTGGATCCCAGTTGTTTTCTCTAGCTTTCTATGAAGCATTCAAGGTAGTTTACAGTTGTGTGACAAACAATTGCATTTTATGCTTAGCTCAGCAGACAGTATGAAATAGTAACAAACATATATTTCAAGTACATATATTTGTATCTTAAAACAAATATAATACTAGAATGTCCTGAACCTAAGTGTGATGTCACAAGAAAGAAGTAAAGTTATGTTCCATAGTACTGTCCGTGGTCAGCAAGGCTTCTATAGATACAACACACTGATGACAAAGACAGAAATACCACACAAATATTTATAAATAGCAACTAAATTTAACAGAGGTGCAATTAACTGTTGCGCTTATTCTGTATTATGCAGTCTGAAAACCTTTAAATCCATTTCTCTTGCTTTAAATGTTGCCGTACTCTAGCTTTCCACTTTTAAAAAACATGAAATGCACATTGTTGACAAAATTTGACTATGTTTTCTGTGGCACTCACTTTCTTACTCAGGTAATATTGATTGTAATGAAGGTAACAAAGAGAATTTTGTTTTGGTTGTGTATATTCTCAAAGCTCTGGTGCCAGTCATACAAGAACAGCATAAAATGGATGCAGAGCTCACGCCAGCTGCTTGACATCTAGGCAGGTGCTGGAGCCTTAGGAAATGTCATACTATCAGATGCCACCTCTGAACACGTGACTCACGAAAAAGCACCCGGTCACGGCTATCACCCCTGGCCATAGCTAACACCTCAGGCCACTTCATCTCCTCTGCTTGAAACAATTGCTGAGCTGTCAGTTTAATAAATGAGTAGCCACTTTGTTGTGATCAGCATTGTCAGAGTTTATTTCAAAAAGTGATTCTGATTCCTTCTCACAGCCTAGCCCAGCCAAAGTCAATTGGTACGATTTCAAGGTGAATTTATTCATACTTTATAAAGGTTCTGTGCACAAATATACTGAGACAGTTGAATAAATTAAAATAAATAGACTTGGTGTTACATATTCCTTCCAGTAATTGAAATAGTTTCCCCCCAATATATTTGTAGCAATAACGCTACTTTTATGAAAACTGGACTATCGACAGAGAGGAAATCAGAGAATTACCATTTTGATAACATATTTGGGAAATACAGAGGGGATAATTTGATGAAAAGGGCAGTTGAATGATGTCCTTGCCTTTAACTTTGTCCATGGTAATGGAGTGAAAAGGAAATCTTTATCATAAAATAAGGATGTACAATTAGAGGCCATCACCATCATCATTCTTATTTTCTTGACAGACAGTGATGTCTATTTTAATGAGAGAGATAATGCATATATATGTATTGTGATAATATATATTAAAATACAAGCAAACATGGAGTCTGCGGTGTTAAAGAAGTTGTTACAAAAGAAGTAAAGTGACATTTTGTTCTTTGGCTAACTTTTATTGTCTGAGAGTATATAAGTTTTGAAAAGAGTTGATGGGGTTGTTAAAGTTTTAATGGGCTCTGCTGTGACTAACAGAGGGGTTCAGCCTTTATTTTCCTCTTAAACTCAAAGAGTATGACTTGCCCAAGGATTTATTCAAGTGCTATGGGACTTTCATGGTTGAGTGGGGATCCAAACCCTATCTTCCCAAGTCGTAGTCCAACACTCAGACCACTACCCTGTATTGGCTCCTGTTCATTTCTCTCTCTCTCTCTGGTTTTGCCTCGCGAACGAAGATTCAGGAAGGACTCATCCCACGCTTTGTACAAGCGCGTTGGTGACTAAAAAGGCCAATCTGGGACAAACAGGTCTGGTTGCAGAAAACACAGCGGAAAGTCTCCTTGGGTGATGTTTCCAGGTTGTGGTTCTTTCTGCGTTGTCGTTTCTCTTCGAGACTCGTTCGCCGTGAGCTTTCGAAAAAGGCTGCAGCATCGTGGATAGTGCATCTCCATGCCTCCCGATGTGAGGCCAGGGCAGACCATTGTTGGTGATCAATTTGGCCAAGCCTGAGATGTTGTTTCAGGGAGTCCTTGTATCTCTTCTTTGGGGCGCCCCTCTTACGCTGACCCATGGTGAGTTCACCATAGAATACTATTTTTGGGAGGCGATGGTCCTTCATCCTAGAAACATGTCCTGCCCAGCGCAGCTGCGTTCTCAATAGCATGGCCTCAATGCTGGTGATCCCTGCTTGCTCAAGGACAGGGTGTCAATGGAGAGGTTTTCATTTCTATAGCACTGATATTTACTAAAAGCATAGTTACTGAGAGTCATCAGAAATTGCACTCCTATTCTGTGGTGGTGGTGCATGATCTTGCACAGGCCCTCTAAGGAGTGAAGATGTTTCCTTTCCCCGTTCTTACACATTTGACTGATCCCACTTTAGAAAACTTGGACAATACCCACTACACTATTATAGCACTGTTGCTGTTGTGTGTATTCAAGTTCTTTCTGACGTTTAGCAACCCTAAGAGGAACCTATCATTAGGTTTTCTTGGCAAGATTTGTTCAGAGGAGGTTTGCCATTGCCTTCCCCTGAGGCCAAGAGCATGTGACTTGCTCAGTGGGTTTCATGGCCAAGCAGGGAATAGAATCCTAGGCGGGTTATAAACCGCCGCTTTGCGGCGATCTGCCGCCGCCGCCACTGTTTGCTCCGTAAGGGAGCCACTGCAGCCAAATCGCACGGCTCCGTTATGGAGCAAAAAAGAAGCTCCAAAATGGAGCTTCTTTAAGCGGCGCCTCTATGACATCGCGAGGCGCCAGGGGCGGACTCGCAACATCATAGACGCCGCGACATGTGTGGACGCACAACGTCCGATACGTAAATATGGCAGTGGCCGTGTGGAACGGCCGCCGCCATATTGTACGTACAGAATACGTACTAGGGTTAGGGGGGTGCGGAAGCACCGCCCCTTCCTAACCCTAGTACGTATTCATTACGTACTAAATGGTGGTCTGTAACCCGCCCTAGTCTCCAAAATCATAGTCCAGCACTCAAATCACTACGCCACACTGGCTCATTATAGCAGTATTATTCCACTTTTACTGCTATGACTGCCTCCTGTGTCATTCTGCAGTTTGTATTTTAATGAGGGCTTAGATGTTTGTGACTGATAATTCTAAATGTCCCTCTCTAAACTGCAAATCCTAGGATTCCAACAGGAGTCAGCCATAGCAGTAAAAGTAGAATAATAGTGCTATAAAAGTGTAGTATGGTATTGTCCTTAGTCTGTAGCAAGACTGTGGCCTTTGCCTCTTTTTGGCCTGAGATTTACCTAGAGAGAGGAAGAGACTGGTTTACTGAAAAAAGTTACTCCCCTCCTCACAGGAGAACTGCTCTTTTGGGGGATGTCACAGAAACTAAATTTTTACAATTTGTTATAAAAGCAGAATAATAACAAAACAATTCACTCAATGTTCATCCAGTAAATTAATATTTCAAAGTGAAGCTATGTCTGAGGTAATGGCATACACTGTCTTTTTGGCAGCAGTTTTGTTTTCTTCTGATAAACTGTAAAATCTTCCCACAAAGTGAAATGATTTAATGATTGTCATAGTAATCTTAGAATTAATATCCAGAGATATATACTGAAGTAACAACCTATAAACACTGGTCTGTGATAATCCACTACACAAAATTCACAAAGTCCAGTGGACTCATCCATCATCAAGTAAATATCTGGCAGAACAACACAGGTGTCTCAATCAACATAAATTGTCTGGGATTTACCTATGCATCTTAGTTTTAGTGCTATGCAGTAAATCCTGGCTCAACACCCCCCCCCCCCCCAATCATAATTTGCTTAATCTAGTGCCACTTGTTTATTTAAATATTACAAGTTTGCCTAAGTACTATATTCCCACTATGCAAAAAACAAAAATGGTCTTTCCTGTTTTTCCCCCAATTGACCTGTCTTGTTTTTTGTTTTTGTTATTTACATACTACTGTGCTACCCATGAGATTTAGAACAAAAATGAATGAGAGGTGGCAGTTTTCCTGTAACTCTGAGAGATATAATCCCCCCATTCATTTTTTCCCAGATCCCATGACCAGCACAGGCTGTGGCAGGCTGAGATATGTAGAGACACCCCCAGAGTGTTTTCTCACCTTGCAATGGTATCTTCTGTTTTTGTGTGCAATATGGAAGCAGACACTGTGGTTGACAGATATCTGCTCTTCTATTGATCAGGAAGCAGCTGGCTGCTAGCACTCTCCCTTAAGTGATCTCCTGGTGTAACAGGTAGAAGCAGGGATCCTCTGTTGCAATTTCCTAACATGCTGGAAGCTGCTTAAGTTAGGGAGTAAGTGGGAACAGTCAACCACTTCTCAGTCGACAAGGAGAACAGTAGCTGTTTTACAGTGAGTGGGGATTGAGGGACTTCCATGGTCCCTACTTTGTCCCTAAACTAGGGGACTACTGTCATGAGTGTGTAACTCCAGGTAACACATTTGTAGCTGCTCAACAGTTTTTCAGCCTACTAGCATTTCTGGCTGCTGAACATTCTCCCAGGGCAAGTAAATATAGAGTTGCTTCTCAGGCAAGAATTTTAAGAATTATAAACTAAAAAGAACTTCAATAATAAGGGCTTTTATATCCTTAGCTAATACTGTGACAATAGGTATATGTACAAACTTGTCATATCATGTCCATTTATTTGAGAATAAGTGCCAGAGTAGAGGACTGAAGACACTGTCTTAAAGCCTCACTCACATTTAAGGTTTTTTGAGATCTACTATCAAGTAAACCTGCTTAGGATTGTGATCATACTAAATAATAGTAAATGATATTAAACTGCAGTGATAGTAAATGGGAAAAAGTATAAATGGCTTTGATACTACTCCTTCCATCTTTGTACATAAAGTTGAATCTCAGAATCCACCTTTTGATGTAGCATGCATATCCTCTTGACAGTAGAATTTTCAAAATGAGGGCACAGGTTTACAATTTGACTACAAACTGCAAACTGTTCTGTTAAGATAAGAGGGGGAAAAATACATGTTTGAGTCTGGGAGATTCATCTTCCTCCCTAATCACGATTGGTAGGTGGCAGACAATATAGCATCAAACTGTATGCAAAGATAACCAAGGTTTGAAATATGAATCTTTTGCCAGAGTGAAAGATGGAAGATGACATTTGTAATCTCTTCAGATCCATAATTTACTGAATTTAGGCAGGCCCAAAATGATGGATAGTCTCTAGGCAGAGTTTAGAGATTCGAAAAACATTTTATTGCATTACGCAAATGTGGTATCTAAAAGTTTTACCCCACTCTTATCTGTAACTTTTACACCTCTAGAGAATGTCTCTACTTGTGAAAAAATAAAGAGTATGAGAATAAAGATGCTATACTAAATCCTACCATAGTTTATAACATTGTACATCATTGCCTATACAATAGCTTATACTGTGTAAATTGCCTAACCCTCAGGCGAGCCATGAATTATTTGTATCCTTTTAAAGATCTGCCAGGCTAAGGTTGGGTTAAGCACGTTTATTAATGCACGTTTATTAATGCCATGTGATAACGGCACAATTAATTTGTGGCCTTCATTCTATTTGCATATCATAACACACAGGTTTTAGTAAAGCTGTTATGTGTGAAGCGTTGGTATTAATTATTTCTCTTTTGCATCAGTCCAAAGACAAAGGTCAACAAGCTTGTCGTAGGCACTTATTTAAATATAGATATAACAATTTGATTTTGTTTGGCAGATCTTGAATGAGGAAAGGCTTAATGTAGTGTCACAAATCAATCTATGCCACACATCAACAAGGCAAGACCTGTACCCAGTAGTAATATATTGTAAAGACAGGAAATGAGAGAAGCCACTAGTGATCACGTTTGAGACCACTCAGATGTATCATCATTAAATTACAACCTCTTTTGGATGACAACGCTACCCTCTTAAAGACACATAGTAGCAGGACTTTACTTGCCTACAGATATCCTCCCATTTTCAAACAGTTACTCAGTTACTGTACTGACTACAACAGTTCTTGAAAATTATTGTTGATATTGTGTACCCTCAAGTCATTTCTAGCTTATGTCAACCCATATTTAAAACCAAATGTTGATTGAAAGATTAAGGGGAGGAAGTTACTGACTTTATCTACTGCTGTGCTGGATGTCACACCCTGTGTTCCAGAGTGTGCATATGTGTGTGGAGTGGAGATAAATGAAATAAATAAAACTTTATTTGTATCCCGCTTTTCTACTATAATAGCAATCAAAGTAGCTTACATGTTAAAACAAACCAATACATAATACCAGTACATGATAATATATCTCCTCCCCCCCCCTTAAAAAAGAATTAAACTCAGCACACTTTAAAAAATATAGTCTGTTAAAATCTATTACTAGCAAATGGTCTATTGGGCAGAGAGGAAGCATAATACAAGTGTAAGGGGGTTTGTTTATGGCCAAGGAATTCCATTCAGGAAAGGCCTGCCGGAAGAGATCCATCTTGACAGGTTTTTTGAAGCTATCGTGCACCCGATACAGATGGGCAAGAAGGGACAGCAAGATGCTGCCCCTTTCTGCCCTAGATCATTTCCACACCAACCACATGGGCACAGCAATGATCCACCCCCAAAAGGAGCTGCGAAAAGCAGTTCCTTTCTGTGCCACTGCCAAGGCACCATTAACACCCTGGAGCAGCATGGTGATGTCTTTTGTGCACTGCCCTATTTGGAAGCAATGTGGATGTGCGTGTGCCCAAAATTGTGCCGGGAGAGCATGGAACTCTAATTTTGGCCCCAGGCTGCCGCAAAGTGGCGGTCTGTACCAGGCCTAAGTTGGTAAGTTGACATCTGTTCTGGCAATTGTTCCACAGTCTGAGAGTGGTAGCAGAAAAGGTCCTTTGGGAGGTTGTAATTAATCTGGCTGCAATAGATTCCTCCCAGAGGACCAGAGGGTGCGGGGTGGGTTATATGGAAGTAGGCGATCCCTTAAATAGGTTGGACCCAAGCCATATAGGGTTTTAAAGGTAATAACTAACAACTTGTACTGCGCCCAGAAACCAATAGGCAGCCAGTGAAGTGATTCCAAAATACAGTTTTCCCTTCATATTTGCTGTTTTGAGATTCGCGAATTGGATTATTTGCAATCTCAGGCCGGCCCTGCCCACCTCCTTCTCCCTTCCCTGGGTCCCAGGGATAGGAGAAGGTGGGCAGAGCCAGTGCACACACTGCCCATTCCCCTTCCCCTTTGCCTGGGACCAGCAGGTCAGAGGAAAAGAAGGAGGTGGGGAGAGCCGGTGCGCATGCCAGCTCTGCTCACTCTTCCCTCCCCTGTCCTTGGGACTCAGCTGAGTCCCAAGGACAGGAGAGGGAAGAGTCGGCATGTGTGCACTCCCCACTCCTCCTTCCCCTGAGTCCCAAGGACAGGGGAGGGAGGGAAATGGCATGGAAAGCAGCCAGGGACTGCTGATAAGGGCTTAGACCAGCTTTAAAGGCAAATAAACACAAGGTCTTTGCAGAAGCAAGAAACCAAGTCCAATATCACAATACCAGTCCAATGTCCAATATAGAAGGGTCAGGAGGCAAGCCAAAGGTCCAGGGTTCAAGAAAACAGGTCAGTGAGTCAGTCCAACGGTTAAGGGTTTGAAGTCAGTCCGTAGTCAAGAGGCAGGGTTCCAGGCAACAAAATCCAAGGGAGTCAGAGTAACATGCTTTTTTCCAGGGAGCTCAGATAGGCTCTAACAAAGAAGCTCAGTATCCTGCACCTGTTTATATTGTCCCAGTTTCTAATCACAGGTGCTCAGTGATTGCTGAGCATTTCTCAAAAAACATCCTGGATCAGCGGAGGCACACCCTTTCTGTCCTTTGGTGGCTGAAGGTAGGTACCTCCTGCTCCTGATCCTCTATGTCTCCCAGACCTGGAATCTCTAGTGGGGGGAGGCTGGGTTGCTGAGTCACAGGCTCTGCTGGAGCTCGCAGAGCAGAGCTGGGGCCTGGCTCAGCCTCAGGTTCCATGTGCACCTGAGGCCCAAACTCAGGCCTCCTCCTCTGAGTCCTCAGCCTGGCTGGCCATGACAGAAAAAGCTGGCGCACCCGTGCTGCCCACTCCTCCTTCCTCTGTCTTTGGGACTCAGGACAGGGGAAGGAGCACTGGGGAGCATGCACACACCAGTTCTTCCCTCCCTCCTCAGCTGAGTCCCAAGGACAAGGGAGGGAAGAGTGGCTGGAGGGCTCCGCCCACCTTATCATTTGCCTCAGACCTGCTGGTCCCAAGCAAAGAAGGGAACTGGGCAGTGTGCATGCCGGCTTCACCCACCTTGTCTGGTGCTTGGGACAGTTGACTGCAGCTGTCCCAGGCATCAGAGGAGAAAGTGGGTGGGGCAACCTTTATTTGCAAATTTTCCATATTAATGGGGGTCTTGTTCTCCTAACCCCCACAAATATGGAGGGAGGACTGTAGGTATTATGTGGTCGCTCCTAGGTTTTCCGGTGACCAACCTGGCTGCCATGTTTTGTATTAAGTGGAGTTTCCGGACTAGACACAAGGGTAGCACATGTAGAGCACACTGCAGAAATCAAGTTCTGAGGTTACCAGTGCACGTACTACAGTTTCTAGGTCCCTTATTTCCAGGAAATGGCACAGCAGGTGTTTCAGCCGATAGCAAGCGCTCCTGACTTTCACATTCACCTGATTTGTCATCTGAAGCAATGGATCTAGGAGCACCCCAGATTGTGAACACAGTCCTTTGAAGAGAACGTGACCCCATTTAGGACTGGAGGTTGCAACCCAATACCTGGTTTGGGGGTCCCTACTGTAAGTGCCTCCTTTTTGTCTGGATTCAGTTTGAGTTTGTTTTTCCTCATCCAGTTCATTACCACTTGAAGACATTGATTGAGAGGAGAAATGCCATCTGTCATCAAAGCTGCTGACCGAAATAAGGAGAAGTACATCTTTGGGTGTCATCTGTGTACTGATAACACCCTGCCCCATGGCATTCTATAGTCCACCTTCAATTTCTCACATCACAACCACAGATGGGCAACCATAGAAAGATTGGCTGCATAGATGAGCAACATGGGCAGTGCAGTGCTTCTCAAGCTTAGGCACCCAGATGCTGTTTGACTATGATACCCATTATCCTTGAACATTGACTATGCTGTCTAAGACTTTTGAGTGAGTTCCAGCAGCTTTAATGTGTGAAAACTGTGTAGCTGAAGTTATTAGAGACATTTGGAAACTGCTGTATTAAATCTCTCACTTTATCCCTTGTTCTGAGCCTATTTTTCCTATTAGAATTCCAGTGTCTATATAAAGCCTCTTGAGAGTTAATGCAAACTTTATTTCTGGCAGCATGTTCCATTTTATTTTAATCTGCTATCTGTGCAGGAATTAGAGAAACCTTATCAAAGCAGACGTGAGGGGGAAAATGGAAGGTGAACTATTAGTAAGAAAAAAAGTAATCCAACAAATTTTATATAATAGTCTGAACAATCAGATAAATTAATTTTTAAAACTATTTGAAAGGGGAAAAATTAAATAGATGGATCCCCTCATCCATGACCATTAGGCATTTCATGTCCTCAGAGGGGTGTCAGGCCTGACACATTATTAAAAGAATCAGATTAAAATTCAAAGAAATTTAGGTTATAAAAGTGAGAAGGAAAATAAATTCCATAATATAATTACTTGTTACAGTTTTCAGCCTTTTGCCTACCAGCTGCTATGCTCTGTTAAACTGTATTTTATGAAAGGCCATCACATAATAACTTTTTTTGGTTTTGCAACAAGATTTTTGTGTTTGTTAGCATTCAAGTACAAGCTTTTGTAATTAACTGTTGGAAGGAATATGTATCCAAGATAAATCCTTTGTGTAGTTTGTCTGGTCCTTTGCAGACATGCACATTTGTGCTTTTCAGCTGTAGTTGCACTTGAATATATTTCTGATGTATATCAGATATACACAAAAAACATGCATTATATATATATATATATATAGAGAGAGAGAGAGAGAGAGAGAGAGAACGCAAAGGAATAAGACAATGAATTCACAACAAGGAAGGGGAAAATGTTTAACTATGAAGAAAAATATGACATCCACAAATGCACAGTTGTTCACCACCTTGAGTCCCTATATTGAGAGAAAGGCAGGATATAAGAAAATATAATAATAATAATAATAATAATAATAATAATAATAATAATTCCAGTTCATGATGTTGTGGCTACAACTTCCTGTCTATTGATAATCATGATGGCTGAGAAAGCAGAAAACCAAAATGAAAACCTCAACAGTAATGGACAGTAATATCAACTTGGCAAAACAGAGACTCATGTGTGCTTTCCTAAAAAATTCTGTAGCTGGTGAAGTGTAGGAGATGCAATATAGGGTGTCCATAGAGGCTTCTGAAAAAACTGACAATAAATTGAAGCCTTGTCTAGACAGAATTTTACTTAGTTATGAAGAGACATGGAACACATTGGGCTTGACATCCTGCTACTGAGATACACATTGGTAAGCTGCACTATGCATTCAGGGTGAATTATTTACCATAGCACAAGAGATATATTCTGCTTACAGTATGAGAAGCAGAGTTGCATATACAACAACTTTGTGCACTGTGGTTAGGGACTGCACAAGGCACATTGTGATTGCATATTGGTCATTGTGGCACACAGTCATTGAGGTACATTTTACAGCTGCAAAGAGTTGCATAGGCAACTTACCTGCCATAAAATACTGTGAATCAAGGGTGATGGACTGTCAAGTAAAGGTGGTATTGCTATGTCATGGTGATCTAATACCTAAGTGCTGAATAAGACTGGAAAGGAGGCAGGCATGAACCAAGACTGCTCAGGATCATTTGCTGTCCACTTTGAAATAAGAGACCGGACACATATATGGGTTGTAAAATGGGACCATTTTATTGAATTAACCTATTTAACTGTCTTCTTGAAAACCTGTAAAATTTTAAGGGAGCAACCTGGTGCGGGAGCAGCTGTAGCAGGTGGTCTATTCCTCAGGCCGCCTCCTCAGCTCCCCCTGGGCGAAACACCTTTGTTCCATGGAAAAACCCATGACTGGGCTGCTCCCCAGCCAGCTCGCATCTGGAACGCCAACCTGAGATTTCCTCACTCAACTCACAGGAATTGATTGAGGGTTATATACCAGGTCAGCTCTAAGGAAGTCTCTTTCCTTCTCTCCTTAGTCACAAGACCTAAAGAGAAAGTTTAAGAGGTCTAACCTTCACCCAAGCGGGTGCCATAGGTGTTCACCTGACAACTAATACTCCCCCCATCAATAGCCAGTGACTGCCTATTTAAGTCCACACCTAAGCCAGTTTTCCAATTCCCCGAACAACAGTGTGAGGTAGGCGAAAACCCTTGGAAAGGGGAGAAAATTCCTACCCGGCCCTTAACACAACCAACACAGCCACACTGAAGTTGAGGTGGGAGGGTGGGACAACAACTGCAAAGAGGGATAAGGAAGGGTGGTACTGGCTTAAATAGCCTCAGCTCCACCCCCAACCCTTCCCTGATGTGGGGTAGCAGCACCACATCTAATTGGCTGCTGGCCTCATTCAAGAGGACAGCAAATGCACGTCTCCAGCCAGGGTGGCCTGGGGAACATGGATTCTGCGAAAAGGTTTCCATTGTAACAAGAAAGAAAAGGGGCAGTATCTGAAAGTGTGGAGAAGTGTATTTATTAATTATAACAAACAAGAGTTAAGCCAGCCTGAAATTTAAATTGTGTGTAGTTTAATTAAGCAATTGTAACATTTGTTGGTATTTCTGACAATTAAATTCATTGGACTGGATCTATAGTTTCTTAATAAAGGTTTTCTGAGTTATAACTACGGAAGCCTGGCTTTCTGAACTTGGAATTCTGCTAACTTTGACAATCGCTTTACTATTTTTCAGGGAGTTGTGTAGTGCTTTTGCAATGTATGCTTACATGCAGATGTTTACATCATGCTGAAGAGTTTTTGGATTGCAGCTAGAGAGACACAGCATTCAGGGAACAGAACATTTAGATCTCATTTATATAGGAGGCAGAGATTAGAGAGACTTTTAGCCTTGCTTAGTTGCTGGACAACATCCTGGGCTCTTTCACACCACACAGCCATAATATTATGGTTCCACTTTAACTAGGCTTGCCATAACCCGGCTGCCCCCGTGAAATTCACAGATTGGAGGGTTTAAAACGTTTCCCGCCAGTTTTACCCTTTCAATCCTGGGTTCCTGCTTGCTCCCGGCCAGATTTTATCAATCTCCAGTCAAGACTTTTGACGGACAAGCTCTGCCTGCCTGGAAGAAGGCAGGATTAACTCCTTCCCCCCATGTGACCCCCTTAGTCACGCCTCCTCCTCCTCTTCAGCCAGGAGCTCAGGCAGCAGCCAAGATGGCTACCTCCAGGGAGAAGGAGCATGGCGGGGGTCTCCTGGTGTGGCAGCCTCCCTTGCCCCCCAGCCTCCCTCCTCCTCCATCACCAAGGGCTCAGCACAAAGGCAAAAGGCAAGGAGGCAGGCACCAAGGACTCCCTTTAACGTTCGTTGCTTTGCCTTTCCTGCTCCTCCTTTGGGGCTTCTCTCTGCTCTGTGGGTGGCTATGGCTTCTGGGGGAGAGGAGAAAAGGGGAAGGAGGAGGGAGAAAAAGCCCCACGCCAGTCGGTCTCCTCCATCTAAGCCAGCCTCCTCTTCTTCCTCTTCCTCCTACTCTTCTTCCTCCTTCTTTTCTTTCCTCCTCTTCTTCCCCTCTTCCTCCTCTTCTGTTGTAATTGTGTGCCCTCAACTCCTTTCTGACTTATGGCAGCCCTGCAGAGTTCCCTTGGCATAGTTTCTTCAAAGGAGGAGAGGATTGCCTTTACTTTCTCCTAAGAGGCTGAGAGAGTGTGACTTGCCCAAGGTCTCCCACTGGGTTTGCAGGGCCATTCTGGCTCCTCCAATGCTCTAGCCACCAAGCCAGCCCCCTCTTCTTCCCCCCTTCTTCTTTTCTTTCCTCCTCCTCTTCCTTCAACTCCTTTCTGACTTATGGCAACCCTGCCTGGATGTGGAAATTCTGTAGTTTGCAGAATGGCTGTGGCACCAAAGACTTAGAACTGAAAAGTACTTTGAATTGTGTCTGGAAACAGACCATAATAAGGCAAACCTATCCTGGAGTTTCTTGGCAAGATTGTATTCTGAAGAGGTTTGCTGCCTGACCTATCATCTCTCCTTGAGGCTGAGAGAGTTGAGGGTAGACTTGCCCATACTCTATTTGTTAATTCCAACCTTTTGGGCCTTCTAGTATTGTCATTATGATTCTTTGTTTTGTCCCAAGAGCGATGCTATGGACTTTGGGTGTAGTAAGGCCTCTAGCTCTCGGGAACACAGCCAGAACAAAAGATTTGTCCACAAATTTCTTAAGTTTCAAAAGCTTTACTGGTTATAAACACAAACATGAAACTGATCTCCTTTTTGTTAATAGTCCTTCCTAAATACCTTGTTCTCTTCTTGGTGGATTTTATCTTTCTTCTTCTGAGGACTATCTTTCTTCTTTTGTGGACTTATCTTTTTGTCAAAGGAAAATACTCTCTCCAGGTCTGACTTGGCTGAAATCTTACTACACACAGAAACTAGCTAGAGGGAGACAACGTAAGACCCTGGGATTTCCCACAATCCTTGCCTATTCTTAAAGCTGTAGATCCCTATTTCCCCTTCTAAACTAATACATAGTATTTAACTAAATATATGTCTCAAGCGCATCAAAGATGCTCTGGAGGCATGACATTCTTCACATGGTCTACCTTTCAGGATTACACTTATCAAGAATGTTCACACATATTAAAACATTCTATGCTAACAAATTGGACACACAAGTACAGTAACAGCCAAAATCTACTATCTAGTGATACCTGTATAGTACCAGCCAAAATGCACAAAATATATCATGCAAGCTTTCGAAGCTCTACTGACATCTTCATCAGGCAAAAGTGTTAAAAATCCAACAGAAGCAAGAAAGAAAGCAAGAAAAAAATGATCGTGTAAATGTGCTATGTGTGTGTGTGTGTGTTTTAGAATTGGGTGTGTATGTGGCCAGAAAGGGAATTACATTCCTGACATCTGTCCAGAAATAATGTCAAAATGATCCATTTTGATCATGCCTAAGAAACATGCAATTAGATTAACATTTTTTAAAAATCAATTTTTTCGCATGTCGTCCATTTTTAGAAATGTTGTCCTACACTTGTCCTACATTTGTCCCAGTTTGGAGGTCCTGACTTATGGCAACCCTAACTTTAACTGTCATGGCTTCCTCCTATGGAGTTCTGGAATCTGCACTTTAGGAAAGGATACAGTTTCACCAGGCATGGCGAAAAGTAAGAAGAGCCCTCCCTCTTTTTTCCATCTGACATCATCCAGCCTCAGAAGCAGAGAAAGACTGGCCAGCTTAATTAGGCCTGGCCTAAAATAATAAGAAGAACCCACCTTCCAGTTCATCTACCATGATCCAGGCTTCAGAGGGAGAGAACCACCACTGGACGTATTCCCTTTCCCACTGCCATTTCCTTTTCTTTTGTGTCATGTCTTTTTTACACTGTAAGCCTGAGTGTAGGGAAATGTCTAATTAACTATCTGTAAGTGCTCTGAGAGCCTTTCTGGCTGAAGAGCAGGGTATAAATACAGTAAATAAATAAGTAAATAAATAAAATACTTTGAATTCTCTGCCAGAGAGTTCTAAAGCCTTTGAACCCCAGGATTCCACAGGGTATAACCATAGCAGTCAAAGTAGAATTTATAGTGTAGTGTAAGGCTGCATCTACACTGTAGAATTGATGCTATTTGACACAGTTTTAAATACCATGGCTCAGCTATGGAATTATGGGATTTATAGTTTTGTGATATATTTAGCCTTCCCTCTCAGAGAGCTCTGGTGCCACAACAAATTACAAATACAAGGATTCCATGCGATGGAACCATGACAGTTAAAGTGGTGTGAAACTAAATTAATTCTGCAGTGTGTCAGCAACTATTACAAGACACTGCACTATTAAAACATTAACCCACTTGTACACATTTTTTTTTTTTGGTTGTGAAAAGCTTGTTAGCATTTTCCAGCACAATGATCCCCACATTACCAATATATGTGGTGTTTAAGGGACACTGGGGAAATAGGAAAGCTGTTGATTACCCTACAGCATCCAGTATGACCATGCGGCAATATGGTACGAGTGGACATCCTTGTTAAATTAGAACCTACATGAATAGTGAGCATTTACAAATGTTGACTTTTACAAATGACCAGGTAAAGCCAATTCAACAAGTTGACATTAGGCCTCACTGACTGCTCCATTAAGTGTTTCAGATGTTTCTGACTAACAAAGGCCTGTTACAGACAGCCAAAATAAAGCTGCTTCAAGTCACAGTGGAGGTATGGTGTTTCTGGACTCTTAGGGTGCATGCATCATTCAAATACCATACCTCCACTGTGACTCGAAGCAGCTTTATTTTGGCTGTCTGTAACAGGCCAAAGTCTTCCAGCCAGAGAACACAAAACACAATTACTGGACAAAACTGCATGAGTGCTAATAGCACCATGGCAGGAAAAGCCATCAGTAAAGGATTGCACAAAAAGTCTTCTTTTGCTCATTTATAAGGGTAAACATTATCCTTCAAAGGACAAAATGACTCCTGGAAAAAAGTACCAGCTTGGAAGGATTCCTGTACATTTCTGAAATCCAGTTCCTGGTCCCATGTGTCTTGAACTAGATCATGAGGCTGAACTCCAGGGCCCTGGTGTCCGAAGGTCTTCAGTGTACCAGTTAGAGATCAGCAAATGCTGCAGCTATAGTTGAAAGGTCTGGCACGAACACTAGAAAGAAGCATATAGGTCTGGCCAGCACTGGCATTCAAGGCCCATGGGAGCATGGAGGCTACTTGTTGCAAAATTATTTCTCCTTTAAAAATCCTTGTATAGTCAGAATGTGGGCAGCTGGATTTATGCATAGCTACCAGTATTTGCTTTCTTACTTTAAACATAGGCTATCCATGAAAATCCACTGCGTGATCTGGGACAACTCACACTCTCAGCCTCAGAGGATGGCAATGGCAACCCCCCTCTGGACAAATCTTGCCAAGAAAATCCCATGAAAGGTTCACTTTAGGATTGCCAAAAGTCAGAAATGATTTGAAAGCAAACTACACACATACACATACACACACCCTTTTCTGCAACAAGATATTGCTTTTTCTCCAGTATTTATGCACTCTATTTTATTCTTCTAGCAATGATGGTATTGTGGAGTCGAAGGCTTTCATGGTTGGCATCCATGCTTTTTTTGTGGTGTTTTCGGGCTATGTGGCCATGTTCACAGATGCTGGTGAAATGTCAGGAAGAAACTCTTCTACAACATGGCCACATAGCCCCAAAACCCCACAAAAACTAATTGAGGTGAAATTGTAAAATGCACATGGTCAGAATTTTAAAGACTTGCCAAACAGTGGAATATTCATTTATGATGTCACCACTATTTTAAGGACAGTAGATAAACTAATCCAAGCCAGAGGAAGAAAGTACAATTGTGTGCATTTTATAAACTTATTTGGACTGTTATGTTTGCTTGTGATAAAAGCCATAGCTCAGTGGGTTTGAATGCATTCCTGAGCTACAGTGATTTAAGATTTTTATTGTGACGGAAAGAGAATGGATGCTGGAAAAAGCTAATCCCACCCTGCCCCCAAATTCATGGAGTGCTGATCATACCTCGAGGCAAAGAATGATGAGATATACCTTACAGTTGGATAATTCAGTGATACATTTTCAAAAGGTAGGTCCTGATTCACATTTTGGTGGTTTGTAAAAGCTTTTCTTGTCATTTATGGTAGTAAAGCATTCAATTCTTGCCTGCATCATGTTAGAAAGTCAATGAAAACCAATGACTACTTTTGAAGAGAAAGGGTGTGAAGAGGGAGCCCCCATATGTCTTGTGAAACAACCTTTAAAATTGTGACAAGGTCACAGTGGCAAGGACCTACACTATAGGTTCAACCATTTCTGAATCTCTCTCTTTCTCTCTGCCATAGAATCTTTATTACATTCCAGTATTCAGAATCACTAAGCCTTAGAAATGGGGAGTAGTGTGCTACGAGGCAGAAGTAGGCATGCTCTAGGCAACATATCCTGCCAACTCCATAAAGCTGAGGTAAACCATAATTTAATCATGGATTTTATAGCCAAGGGATAAAATCCACAGGGAATAGAAAATTGACAAATAGATATACAGAAGGTAGTTTCCCCCTGCCTCATATAAATACACTGAATTTCTCATGTGTGGCATTGATTTTCATTTCTTATCATAAAACAATAGTGTGGTGCAAGGAAGTAATGAGAGAATAAAACTTCAGAACCAACAGATAAAAAAGGTAATAAATAAAAATGACCAGAACATCTTCAGAAATCTAGAAGTGAAACTGTCAAATTGTTAAACAAACAAAAAAAAAAAAAAAAAGAAAGAAAGAAAGAAAAGAAAAGAAAGCAAAACAAAAAAGCAACATCATTGCTTTTAGTTTTTTATTAGATTTCTATGTGCCTGAGAGGCAAAAATACTTCCCAGATAACTAAAAATAAAAATAAAAACTATTATCAGTAAAACACAATAAAATTATGAGCATTAATACATGAATTAAACTGGTCATATTATAAAAACTCAAAATAATTTAATTTTAATAAAGTATTTTAAAAGTCCATTTGTTTTAAGTCCCAGTCTATATCAGGTGGTCAGCTGTTTGCCTGAACAGAAAAGTGTTTCAAAGGAAGGACAAGAGGGAGGGATGTCGTTCAGCTTCCCTCAAAAGAAGGTTTTGTAATCTGGAAATAAGAAATAGAGCTGAATTTTGTCAGTATTTTGGTGGTATCAATCCTCAGATCTCTGGAAAGTCTCTTCTAGCCATTTCATGTAACCACAAAATAGCATGAGGGATAAAACAGAATCCTGAGGGACCACAAGCCAATGACCAAGATAATGATCAGGAATCCCTCCAGCACCACAATTTCAGGCTTTACAAACTGAAAACATAGTGTGGTGCAAGCAGAGGCAGGGCTGTATATACCATACTACAGAAACTACTGCATTTAAATCAGAACAGATATGAACAGTTGGACCTTCACAGTGCTATGCAAAATGAATTGTTGAATGATCTCCATGCTCACCTTTTGAACAGAAGCTCTTGACCATTCAAGAACTCCATGGGATGCATGGGATTAATAGAAAATGTACATTTACGATCTATTTGTCTACCTATCTGCACAAATATGTAGTTTGGGTTGAAATTGTAGAAAAAATGCATTTTATGAAAAATTTGTATTTGCATTTAAATGTAAATTGTGTATGATTAATAGTTTTTAAATAATTTATAATTATTAAAATGCAGTTTGATGCAGAAATCAGACTTGCACACTTATGAGTAAAAACACTAATATCTGATATGGAATAGAAATGAACTTACCTGTTCCTCCTCCCTCTGCTTAACTCTCACGCTTTACATGAGAGCATCAGAGTGCTAATCCGCATTGTGTGCATCAGCCAACAGCAGCAGAGAAGTGGATTAATTATTTCTGTTACTCATTTTTGTGACCTTGGGGCTGTGCAGACTGTCCCTTATAGAGCCAGATCGGGGCCACGGCAACCACATGCCAAGGCCCCAATCTGGCCTTTCTGCATTTGCACCCTGGAAAGGGTGTCATAGCCACTGCACCAAAGCCTTACAATGATTTGGTACTGCATCATCTAAACACAGTGCTAGAGGAGTGCCATGACACTACGCGCCATGTGTTGGGGCGCGCAGCATCATGCTGCCATGGGGCGGAGTCAGCATGTGCATTGTGGCGACATCACACCCTGACTCCACCCCCAGACCGACCTTATTGGCCAGTCTGCACAGGCTATTTCTTCCTGTTGGGCTAATGCACATACAGGTCAATGTCCATAAGTTGTCTTCCTTCTCTTGTATTCTGATACAACAGAGAAAAGCTTGACTGTGGAAGAACTTTGTGCCACCTGAAAGCTTGGGATCCCTCCACAAGAATCTCCTCCAGTATTTTTTTTTTGGGGGGGGGGTTTCTGGCACAAATTTAAACACAGCAAATTTCAAATGTTTGTGATTTTTTTAAAAAAAAAATATTACATTGACTTCTGTCTAGATAACTGGGAAAGAAGTTTTATGACCATACTGAAAACGTCACAGAAATAGTCATACAGTGTGCTGCAGCAGTTTAAAAAAAGTGTTTGGATTGTTAGAAATAGGCTTCAAAATAAAACAATGCAGAAAGGTACAGGCATATAAATCTATGGTGCATCCCAATTTATAACAGTGTGCACCATCATGAATGAAGCATCTTAATTTTATAGTAATGTAGAAGGCATAAAAGGAAGAATGAATTATCTTTCATTTGAAGAAAAATGAAAGGAGTTTGAATAAGATTGTAGCTGAAATATACAAATGGCAGTCTGAAAAGGAAAGTAGTACATGCAAACTACAGTTCATTTATGGAATCGCTGTATTGTGTTGTCAAAGTGACTAATACTGGGCTCTTAATAGAGAGCAAAGAAATAACTGGAAATTAAGTGTACTGATGTCCATTTTTATTGGCATAGCTGGTATTAGCTATTCCTTTCTAAATGCCTCAGATGATTAGTTGGTGTCTATTTGATGGAATTAAACTCGAAGACACCATATATCTTTTATCACTTTATTATGAAAACATGGGGAAGGTGGTACACCGCAACTAAGAAGTGTATGTACACATGTCATAGGACAGTGGTTCCCAACCTTCCTAATACCGCGACCCTTTAATACAGTTCCTCATGTTGTGGTGACATTGCTACTTCATAACTGTAATTAAATAGGTATTTTCCAATGGCCTTAGGCGACCCCCATGAAAGAGTCATTCGACCCCCAAAGGGGTCCCGACCCATGGGTTGGGAACCACTGTCATAGGAGAAAGAGAGAGAACAAGAGGGGAGGTGTATCAAATAATAGGGTCAGAGAGAGTTGAAGGCATGATGGAGATAAAGAAGCTTTCTCCTTTTACTTGATGTTATCAATCAATCAATGTTTATTGATTAGCCCTTAGGCCATATCAAAATAACAAATACTTGATGTTAGATTCTACACTCAGATGTTTACTGCTAGCTAACCAGTATACTTGTAAATACAGCAAATGTTACTGAAATGCCATAAACCTTTGACTCTCCCTTTCTCTCTCTAACAAAGAAATTAAACTGAGGCAGCACTTTGGTGGAAATTTTCAGTGCTCAGAAAAATTGAGGGGTTATAAACAATCTTAATACAACAAAATCAAAAATCTACAAAATAGTGATACCTTAATCAGATCAATTAAAAAGCACAAACACTTCATGCTAGCTTCTGAAGCTTCACTTCATCAGGCAAAGATGTTAAAAATCATACATGAGAAGAAAAGTGTTAGAGTCACAAACCTACATGTTGCCTCTGATGTTACTTCTGTTGTCAGTTAAGATGGTCTGGAGGGATATCTTTGCAGGTAGAAGTAACTCCCCTTCTTTGCCATGTGGTGCTTGGGGACAAAAGTCAGTAAAAGACAGGAAATGTTCAGATCCATTAGCAGTTCAAAGTAACTTCCACTGAGATCCAACTATCTCTATCCTGTGGATGGTTACCTGTCCCCTTTCTTAGGCAATTATAATTGAATTTCTCAAGAAATCTCTGTACTGTTATACCTAGAAATAATATTTAGGCTTTGAATAGGTAAAACTTGCCAATTGTAGTCCAAATGAAAAAAAGTTTTACCTTCACTGGAGGTTGAAACCTAGAAGAATTAAGTGCAAGTGCATGAGTTCCAGATGTATTGCTATGTATTTCATATGTATTATCCTACTAGAGATGCCCCTTCCCCACCACCACTCCCTCTGTGTCGTGTCTTTCTAGATTGTAAGCCTGAGGGCAGGGAACCGTCCAATTAAAAAGATTGTATGTACATCGCTGTGTAAATTTACAGCGCTTTATAAATAAAGGTTAATAATAATAATAATAATAACAATAACAATAATAATAATAATAATAATAATAATAATAATGTGATGTGGAGGGGCAGCTCTGAGGACACATGTATGAAATTACATCATTAAGGCTTTTTTTAAAAAAAAAAAAAGTTAAAGGAGGTGCAGCCAATGAAGAATCAGTAACCTAACCAGCCATGTAATATAGATGTAGATGGTATGGCTGGGAAAGGACCATGGGGACCATCACAGAAGAAGAAGAGATGAGGCATCAAGTATAGAATATATCACTTTTAACACTACATTATATACATTGGCCTGGTAGCCTTTTCCATTTCTTCTGTGCATCAAGCATAGCTGCTAGAATTCAGAGGGCATCAGAGCCTGGAAAAGTTACCTTTTGGACCACAATTTTCAGAACCTTCAACTCCTGGGTAAATCTGTGACATTCTGTTCCACAAAGTAACTTTCTTAAGCCCTGGGCAGCACAGTACATCACAGAACTTTTTCTGGTAAGTTCAGCAACAAGTTCTTGTAGGCTAATGCTTCAAACCATAGAAAAATGTGTTAGATCACAATGAAGCCCCAACTACAGTATGTTCCATATCTTCCATGTTTAGATTGCAGCTTAAAGAAAAATATAGTTGCATTGAATGATTTGTCTTTCCTCCTCTTTCAGTAGTTGACATTTTATGACAAATCTTTCTCTTTTTTTCCTGGAGAGGATTAGTTGTGGACCTCAACTCAATTTAATAAATCGGTTTGGCTCTGTACAAGCTCTCTTTCAGCAGGAATAACAGATTTGATTAGTCAGAACGGTCTTATCTTTAAAAGGTTCCTATTTGTCTATCACTGCCAGCAATGCTGATGAATAGCACAATTAACCTTTCTGTTATTAAAACAATAAATTGCAAAACTTAAAGATATGACAAGGGCACCATATTAATGCATAAATTATTAGGTTCAGGAATTATACTTATTCACATAAAGAAAAAATGATGTACACAAATCTGAAGTATATGAGCAAGAAAGCATGATGGAGCAAGGGGGAAAATGTGATAACTAAAGATATATTTAAAAAAAAGTGAGAACTATCAACTAAATGGAGAACTGGATGGACAATTATTTTCTCCACTCTGGTAATATTAGATCCCAGGGTCATCCACTGAAGATGAATGATAGGAAATTTAGAAACTCTTTACACCATATTTAGTTAAACCATAGAATTTACTTCTTTAATTCATAGTCACGATTTCCTTCAGTTTAGATGGCTTTAAAAGGGGCTAAATCATAGGGGATTGGACTATAAGTGGATGTCTATTTTTTATATCAAAGATCTTTATTTGTGAATATCAGTTACTGGGGAGTGGAAGTTTGTATAATCAGGTACTACTTGTGGCTTCCCATAGACAACTTCCCATAGGATTTGCCAAAAGCCCCTTTGTGAATAGAATATTGGAGGAGGTAGACTTTTTCTCTGGTCTGGTATGGTCTTCTCTTCTTATGACTGGATGAAAGCTGAGCTCTTGCAGCTTTTTCAATCCATATTAACCAGAGAAATAACTTGTTTTAAGTTAAAAAGAATAAATTAACAATGAGACATACCATAAATGTAAAACCAACAAATGTATGGTGGTAGCTTGAAGAATGAACAAATATATTATGACATTTAATTTATATTAAAAGAGATCATACAACGTAATTATCATATTTAAATAAAAGAAAAGAAAATTGTATTAAGGATATTTTTTTCCTAAAAATTGATCTCATGTGTGTGTGTGTGTGTTGGTGTGTGTGTGGGTGTGTGTTGTGTAATATATATATATATATATATATATATGCCTGTCCTGCTTTTTTCATATGATAATAGAGAGAACACCATTCCACAAATCTACATTGGACCTCAGAAAACAAACATCAGAATTATTGTTGGTGAAGTCAAAATATGGAAATTAAATACAGGAGTAGTGGTTTGAGTACTGGACTATGATTCCCACTTGGCCGTGAAACCCACTGGATAACCTTGGGTAAGTTACACGCTCTCAACCTTCAGGGAATGCAATGGAAAATCTTCTTTGAACAAATCTTAGCAAGAAACTCCATGATTGGTTTGCCTTGAGATCGTCATAAATTGGAAACTACTTGAAGGCACACAACACACACATACATAAGTGCAAGCACCACAAAAACTATCTAATAAATTTGTATTTTTAAAAACATTTACTTGCACTGATAGTTTTTCCATAAGAGCAATATTCCAGGTACATGTACACCACTGATCTAATGACAAGCCTTTAAAATCTTCACATACCAGGATGATTTCTAATCTTGCTATCAGACACAGGAATATATTAATATCTTGGTGTGACCATTGTTTATGATATTAGTGCTTTTGGACATCTCAGCGGCTTTCGATACCATCAACCATGGTATCCTTCTGGAATGCCTGGGGGAGTTGGGTATCGGGGGCACTGCGCTCCAGTGGTTCCGTTCCTACCTCTCGGGTAGATTCCAGCCAAGGGTCAGCCAAGATTTGCATTGATCTATTGCTCCGATAAGAGGGAACTAACATCTGGTGTCCCTCAAGGAGCTATTCTGTCCCCCATGCTATTTAACATTTACATGAAACCGCTGGGAGAGATCATCCGGAGATACAGGGCGCGGGGTTATCAGTACGCTGATGGCACCCAAATTTGTTTCTCCGACTGATGCAGTGACTAGGGATGGCATCTCTCCTCTAAATGCTTGCTTGGAGTCGGTAATGGGCTGGATGAGGGAAAACAAACTCAGTCTGAATCCAGAGAAAATGGAGGTACTGGTGGTAGGTTCCCTGGACCCGTCACTCCAGCTGTCATCTCAGGTGGACGCGGTGGTCAGGAGTGCTTGTTATCAGCTTCAGCTGATATGCCAGCTGCACCCCTACCTGGACCGGAGGGACCTTGAAACCATAGTACATGCTCTGGTAACCTCTCGACTGGATTTCTGCAATGCGCTCTACATGGGGCAACCCTTGTACCAAACCCGGAAGCTACAGCTAGTGCAAAATATGGCAGCGAGATTGGTCGCTGGTGGTTCCAGGTCAGACCACATAACACCTATTTTGAAAGACCTTCATTGTCTGCCTATTTGCTTCCGGGCTCAATACAAGGTGTTGGTTATCACCTATAAAGCCCTAAATGGCTTGGGCCCAGGGTACTTGGAGGACCGCCTCTCCTCATATAATCCGCCCCGCACACTCAGGTCAGCAGGGAAGAATCTGCTAGAGGTCCCAACTGCACGTTATGCAAGGACTTCTCTACGGCCTTTTCCATCTTGGCCCCAAGACTATGGAATAATCTTCCAGATGAGCTCCGCTCCACCACATCTTTAGATACTTTTAAAAAGAACCTTAAGACCTTTTTCTTTTCTCAAGCTTTCCCCCCCATGAGATGTTAGTTTAAGTTCCACCCCCTCGGTTTGATGACCTTGTGATGTCTATGGATTTCCCCATTCAGCTGGACCTGTTGTTTTTATTGTTATTGTGATTGTTTTTAGATACTGTTTTAATTGTTTTTATCTTGATGTATTTTTCACTTAAACTTGTACGCCGCATTGATCAAAAATTGGAAAAGCGGGATATAAATAAACTATTTATTATTATTATATTATTATATCTGGGAAACAGAGATAAAAGAATAATTGCTGGTCATACAGGAATTATCTGGCATATGACTTTACTGATTTCAGAAAATATAGTTGAACAAAATTCTGTTATTTTTGGGCATTTACAGCAAAAATGAATATATGAACCAACCTCTCTATATCCCTGCCAACAGAAGGCCATCAAATTCGGATTAATGTAATTTATATAGGGGTAACACACCATCTATGAATGTTTTTTAAACATTGTTCACAAAAGATACAGATTTAAATGGAGCTTTAGAGGCTAAGCAGACAGCCCCAAAGGAGCAGCTTTCTGCTGCGCCTTTGAGTGCTGGATTGGGACTGCAGCAACTGCATGCTGTGACCCTGATCTGGAATTTTTCTGGCCCCCAAAGAAGTGGCAAAATGATGCTCCTTTTGGTGCCAGAAAAAGGGTGCCTTTATCACCATGGCAGCAATTTCCAGTGTTCCTTTTGGCATGCGTCACCTGAACGCCACACCAAAGGAGCACTGTAATGTCACTCACTGTGCGGTCGGGTGGTCGGCACGATGGCAGCTTGAGGGAGGAGTTGGGACGTACCTCATGCAGCCGCCACACCCCCACCTCAACCTAACACTGGCCCTTTTGGCAGGTCTGTTTATCCCCTTGGTTCACATGGAAGCCCAAACATCATTTTCTATATTTATTTCTAAATCTTTTCCCCAAGCTTGTTTAACCCCTATGAAAGTTCCAAATGATTTGTCAAATGAAATAGAATATAGCTTGGAATAAAGGATTAATAAAATCTTCAAAATTCAATATAAGTTCTTCAAAGTCTCGCAGGGGTTCTTGTGTTTATGTCTTAATGTCAGGAAGGGGAGAAAAATGAAGAATTTGGCAAATAGATAATCAGAGTAGAATTATAGAGCCAGAGAATCATAGAGGTGGAAGAGACCACAAAGGCAATCCAGTCCAACCACTCACCATGCAGGAATATACAATCAAATCACTCATGACAGATGGCTATCCAGCCTCTGTTTAAAACCCCCCAAAGAAGGAGGTTTCCCTACCCTCCCAGACAGAGTGTTCCATTGTCAAACAGCTCTTACCATCAGGAAATTCTTCCTAATGTTAAGGTAGAATCTCATTTCCTGTAGCTTGAATTCAATGCTCCATGTTCTACTCTCTAGAGCACCAATAAATGATCTTGCTCCTTCTTCAACACAACCTTTTTTCAAATGTTTAAACATGGCTATGTGTAACCCCTTAACCTTCTCTTCTCCATACCAAAATACTCAGCTACTTAAGCAGCTTCTCATAAGACATGGTTTCCAGTCTTTTCACCATTTTGGTTGCCCTCCTATGGATACACGCCATTTGTCCACATCCTTCCTGCCCTGTGATTCCCAAAACTAGACACCATTTTCCAGGTGAGGTGTGATCAAAGCAGAATAGAGTTGTGCTGTTTCCCCCCACGATCTAGACACTATACTCCTACTGATGCAGCCAAGATTTGCATTGACTTTCTTAGCTGCTACAGCACATTGTTAACTCATGTTCAGCCTGTGGTCCACTAAGACTCTGAGATCTCATTTGTACTCCCATCAAACCAGGTATCACCCACTGGGGGAAGATAATTGCTCCTTATGTTGGGCATGTGTTTTGGGTTTTATATTATCATCATACAGATATCTCAGTCTGTATAATTTTTTCTTCTCCCAGCTCTTAAAAGAATCAAAATTGTTACTGGGTTTTAATAAAGAGGGAATGTTTCCAGGGTACATAAAGCAGCAGTACAACTTTTTGTGTTGTTTTGTTTTGTTTAAAAAAAAAAAGGAAAATTGAGGGAAATCTTTATCCTGTGCTGTCCTCTCTATAAAAGTAATTGCCTTGTCTTCAGGGGCCTTGTTTATTCTCTGTACGTGGTGGAAATCTATGTGCTGAATATTTCAACTTTGCGTAAGAAAGAAGAGGATAAGGTTAATGTATATGATGTTTATGAATTTCAATAAAAAATAAAGAACAAAAACAGAAAGCATGACTCATTGCACAAAACCTTTTAGCCTTCCATCTTTTTGTGCTGTGTGGGTACAATACACACCTTTACATTTGAACTATTCCCTTTGATACTAGGACAACACAACCCTTTCTACAGCAACTAGGAACACATAAATGCCTATCTAATATAACAATCTCTACAAGGAATAGACATTTTAACAATATAACTATGGACAAAGAATTAAAATAGCACTAAAAGCTTATCTGTTTAGCATGCTTGAACCTGTTTAAAAGTTTAAATGCAAATGCCATTCAGGACTAATGCTTGGGCTAAATGTTCTCAATGGAAATTGTATATTTTTTAATAGCATGGTAGTAATTAGGCTGCCATTTCTCTTTGATTCAGCAAACTTCTACATCATACATAAATATCAAGATTTTCAGACTTTATTAAGACTTTTTAAAGATGAGTAGAAATTAGCCCTTGGAAATTGTAATAGTGACTCTGTATCAAATTGCAACTTAAACTCTAGCAGGAGGTTGAGTGAAAAAAATCAGACAGGAGTGTTTGTGTTCAGGCCGCTCTACTGCTGCAGGCAGTAGTTAAATTAAAATACTTTGATATGTTAATTATTTATTATTGTAAATTATGCATCTTCTAAAATCAAAGAGACAAGTAACCTATAATTTATTATTCATTTGGTATGAGATTGTGGTTTTCTTTAAAAAAATTTTTTTTTGCCATATACAGAAGTTTGTTTTGGCATAAAAGATATTAACAGGTACTGCAAAAATGGGAGTTGCTTGAATGAGTTCTTTTAGGGGTTTTTTTAGCCAAAAATAATCATGACAAATGATTAAAAGTTAAGCATTTAGCTCATCTATCCATTCTACTGAAATGACAAGATTGTTACGCATTAAAGTCTATAATATAAACTTTTCAAAGGAGGATGGATTTTTTCCTAATATCTGACCTCATCTGTCACTTAATAATAATAAAATACATTTTATTTTTTATTTTATTTTTGTGTCTCTCCTCAAGGCTCGAGGTGGTGTATAATATATTAAAATACAAAACACAGTTAAAAACATATAAACCCACAGTTAAAATACAACACTATAAAATCATTAAAATACACTCAGAGTACATATACAAATAAAAACTAATAATTTAAAATTGATTGGGTAGGCCTGCTGAAAGAGATACATCTTTAATGCTTTTTAAAAAGAAGTCAGAAGTTTCAGATGTCGTATCTCTTTTAACAGGTCTTTCTACAATCTGGGGACAGCAAACGAAAAAGTCCTCTGGGAAATCATTGCCATTCTACTCCTGGCCAGTTAGAGCAAACATTTCCCACAAGACTTGAGCATACAGGGTGGACTGTATGGGAAAAGGTGATCCTGTAGGCAACCTGCCCTCAAACTGTGTAGGGCCTTAAAGGTAAAAACCTACACTTTGTACTTTGCCTGGAAATTTTCAGTTTCAGTCTGTTTGTTTTTTCATCCAGCACATTGGCCTGTTCCAGACTGCCAAAATAAAGCTGCTTTGGGTCTCTTTGGAGGTATGCTGTTTAAACGATGCATGCATCCTAAGAACCCGGAAGCTGCACCAAAGCTGCACTCCAGTGCTTAGGAATGGAGTGTGGCTTTGGCGTGACCTCCGGCCTCTTAGGACCCATGCATCATTTAAATAGCATACCTCCAAAGAGACCCAAAGCAGCTTTATTTTGGCAGTCTGTAACAGGCCATTATCTCTTACAAGCATTTATTCAGAGAAGACACACTATCCTTATCCGAGACTGTTTTTGAAGGCATGGAGAAATATATTTCAGTAGCATACTAATAGCACCCTGCCCCACGCTTCTATATGACCTCTCCCAGTGGTTTCATGTAGATGTTAAATAGCATTGGGAATAGAATGGCACCTTGTGGTACACCAAATAGCAGCTCCTTTTAAAAAGAGTAGCTATCCCCAAGCACCACCATCTGGAAATTGCTCGAGAGGTAGGACCAGAAGCACTGCAGCACAGTGCCTCCAGTTCCCAACCCCCACAGGCATTCCAGAAGGATACCAGGGTTGATGATATTGAATGCTGCTGAGAAATCCAAGAGCACCAGCAGGGGCACACTCCCCCTGTCAATATTCAAGTGAAGATCATCCACTAAGGTGACTATAGCAGACTCAACTTCACATCCTGCTCTAAAGCCAGTTTGAAACAGGTCAAGGAAGTGTCATCCAAGACCTCTTGGAGATGGAAGGCAACTGCCTTTTCAGTCATCTTGCCCCCCAAAAAAGAAGATTTGATACTGGTCTGTAATTATAAAGATCCAGAGGATCCAGGGAGGGCATTTGCGTCAGTGATCTAACCACTACCTCTTTGAAACAGGGTGGAAAATTACCCTCCCCGAGAGATTTGAAGCCTAACTGCATTTCCTCCCTGGATGACCAGCCAAGAGAGACAGGGATCAAGAAAGCAAGTTGCTTTCTTTACCTGCCCCAGAAGTTTGTCCACATCAACAGTACTCATCAGTTCAAACTGATCCAGTGTCATCCCACTCCCAGACTTCCACTCCAATGATGGTATTTAGGTATTTAAATTGTCTGAAATGGGAGAGATTTTATCAGCAAAATGGTTATTAAAAACATTGCAGGGAACTACTGAAAGTTCTAAGGTTGGGTTCAGAGGCGAGAGTGCCTCAGTTAGACCTCTCACCACCCTGAACAGCTCAGCTGGATGTAAATTCACAGACACAAAATATGAAGAAAAGAAAGCTTTCTTTGCTGAACAAATTGCCATTTTATAGGAGCAAAGGTGTTTTCTATGGTGTGTCTTGTTGCACAGAAATAATGTTTACCACCATCTGCGCTGTAGTCATCATCCTTCCCATTTCAATTCCCTGAGGGTCTCTGTATACTAAGGAGCTTGTTTACCAACAGGTCAGAAAAGACATTTGAGGGCAACTGGGTCAATAACCCTGGTTAGATTTTGGTACCATTTGTCAACCTGGTCTTCAACAGAGTCATCAGTGATGCCAGCCAATAACCCTCAAAGGCTTCTTGGAATCTCAATGGATTCTTTGGCCTTTGAGGTCAGACCATTTTAGTAGCTCCTCCACTCCTGCTGGAGCAGGCTGTAGCTGTGATACTTGCCCTGATCAAAAAATGATCTGTCCATGACAACTCAGAGGTATTAGTCACATCCACCCACAGATCTGTATATTCTGAGCTGAAACCCACATCAAGGGTGTGACCTGCCAAATATGTAGATCCAGAAATTAATTGGGATAGGCTCATGTTTGTCAGGATTGCTATGAACTCCTGAGCTGCACCTGACAAGTTGGTTTCCAACAGTATTTTGAAGTTTCCCAGAAGCAAAAGTCTGGGGGATTCCAACAACAACTCTAAGACCAGTTCAGTGAGCTTGGCCAGGAAGTTTGATAGAAAGTGGGGTATACAGTATATACTAACATAATCTCCAGGTTTTCCTTGGTTTCAGGCTGAGGTATACACACTCTCTGACAGGTACTGTGATTAGCCTGAAGTGGTCTTTGTAGACCATAGCTACCCTACCCTACCCTCACCCACTTTCGCTCACCTGCTCAATAACAAAGAACTCAGCTGGGAGAGCCTGTGTCCATGTTGGTCCACTGTGTACTGCCAGCCAATTCTCTGTAAAGCAGATCAGCCCCCTCCTCCTTTAGGAGGACATAGATGATATGTGATTTAACATATATATCTTCATAGTGACATGTAACTACATCTTTAAATCCCAGTTTATGGCTCTATTGTCTTATTATCCTGCAGGAATTACAGAGTAAAAAAGAATTATATCATAGTTGACCATGACACTAACAAACACAAGAGATGCATACTGTAGGGGACAGGTAGGTAATTGGGGAGCTCTGGAGGAAATTTGCCATAGTGCAAAACCAATCAACTAACCCCAGTATGTCCAATTCTGTTTTTATTTTGTTTTCTAGCTTTGAGTGCTCCATATGTATGGGGGTGGGATGGGGGAAGGTCCTGTAAACACCCCCCCCCAAATAAAATCAGAATTGCTAAAAAAAAATTAGACCTCCAGGTTCAGATGAAAAGAAAAAAAAAAAAACAATTTTATATTACTACTACTACTACTACTACTACCACCACCACCATCACCACCCCCCAGGGTTAGCAAGGTCCCCAAAGCCATGTGACATTGTACATCCCACAGCCTACACTCTGCCCCCTCTGCTCTGTGGTTTGAATCAGCAGTTGCTAGGGATGGTTTGGCCAAACCATCTCAAGAGAGGCATGTCAGTCCAAATCCTATACATGACATCTAGGAAGTTATCTGAGAACATGGTGAGACATCGTGTCAAGATTCCAATTGTTCTAAAGTTACTCTTAGGAAACAGGCAGTCACAAAAAACAAAATTGAGGAAAGAAAAAGATACAAAGTATGCCTTAGAGGTGGCCTGCCAGATCAAGAAATTAGGATAGCCAAAAGAGAGACATCATCAGGTTGTAGATCAGTTGTCTACAAAATGAGTATTTTTCTCTGCTGCTAGGTGATTTACAAATGTCTGACCTAGGGGTTGTCCTCACTGGCAATAATAATAATAATAATAATAATAATAATAATAATAATAATAATAATATATTTTCCCACCTCTCCTAGATGGATCAAGGTGGGATTACAGTCCACTGAAATAATACTTCAATACTTAAAATACATATAAAAACATGTCAATAAAATTAATACCAATTAATCTTAAAAATAAACTTTCCATCAAGTGGCAATGCATCAAAGTTATACAATGGTCAGAGGATATTTCTTACATAAGGTCAGTGTCCAGGACTGCAGCCAGCGCTCACAGACACACGCTGATAAGAATGGCTTAGCCCAACAAGTGGAAGCAAAACACAGACCTTGCAAGGAGTAAGCGTGAGAGCAGTCCGAGAAGTCAAGCTGTGGTCAGGATACCAGAAGTCAAAGCAATCCGAAAGCCAAGCCGAAGTCAGGATACTGGGAGTCAGAGTGGTCAAAGTAGCCCAAGGTCAAAGCAGACAGAAGATAACAAGGGTCCGGTCCGAGGTCAAAGCAACAAGGAATCAAGATACAAGAAGCCAGTGCTAGCAGCATCACACCAAGGGATCATGCAATAAACTCTGACAAACAGTGAAGGTCTCTCAACAGTTTAAGTAAGGGAAACTCTCCCCCATGCCACCTGAGGCTGGTTGGCTGATTGCCTCTCTGCAATCCTCTTGGATCTGCGCTTGCAAGCACTCTCAGCCCTTCTCTCTTTGAATGTAAGCACCTCCAGGCAAGCTTCCTCCCCAGAGTCACCACTAGGCTGTTGCACCATAGGAGGACCCTCTCTAGCACTAGGACCTGGTTGGTCCTCCTCCTCTGGGGCTGGGAGAGCACAGCTGGGACCTGGCAGAGCAGGATTGCCACCTGGTGTAGCCTCAATCAGCTCTTGCTCTGGAGGAGGCTCATCCTCATCCTCTGAGAGCTGATCTTGGCTGGCCATGACAGTCAGGTGGGTAAGCTCGCTGGAAGAGATCCGTCTTAAGTGCTCTCTTAAAAGCCTCCAAGGAGGTAATGAGACGGATCTCTTCCGGAATACCATTCCACAATTTCAGATCAGCTGTTGTAAAGGCTCTTTGGGAGGTTGATATAAGCCTAGTTGGTTGGTGTTCTAACACATTCTTTCCAGTTATTCTGAGAGTGTGGGGTGGATTGTGTAGGGAGAGGCATTCCCACAAGTAACTCGGGCCCAAGCCATATATAGGGCTTTAAAGGTAATAATCAACATCTTTTACTGCTCCCACAAGCTAATTGGCAGCCAGTGAAGAGATTTTAAAACAGGTGTTGTGTGGTCAAACCTGGACCAACCAGTGACCAATCTGGCTGCTGCATTTTAAACCAACTGAAGCTTCCGAACTTGGTACAAGGGTAGCCCCATGTAGAGCGCATTACAGAAATCAAGATGAGAGATTACCAGTGCGTGTACCACTGCTTCAAGGTCCTTTTAGTTCAGGTAGAGACGCAGCTGGCGTATCAACCGAAGTTGATACCAAAGCACTCCTGGCCATTACATCCACTTGAGATGACAATTGTAGCAATGAGTCCAGGAGTACCCAGCAACCCCATCTAGGACTGGTTTACAAATCTCTTTCCCTGGACTTGGGGTACCTATTGGGGTACTCTGTTTACTCTGAGTTCAACTTGAGTTTGTTTTCCCTCATCCAGCCCATTACTGACCCAAGGCAGGCATCCAGAGGGGAGATGCCATCCTTAGTCAATGTAACAGTCAGAAGCAAAGAGAAATAGATTTGGATGTCATCAGTGTACTGATAACACTGCACCCCAGGTCTCCGGATGATCTCATCCAGTGGCTTCATGTAAATGTTAAACAGCATGAAGTCGACCTGAAGGACGCCAGATGTCAGCTCTCTTTGAGAAGAGCAGCTGTCCCCCAGCATCACCATCTGGAATCTGCCTGAGAAGTAGGAACAGAGCCACTGGAGTGCAGCCCAATTCCTAACTCCCTCAGGCATTCCACAATGATACCATGGACAACAGTATCGAAGGCCGCTGAGATGTCTAAGAGCACCAGCAGGGTCACACTTCTCCTGTCGATGCCCAGATGGAGATCATTGACTAAGGGACCAAGGCAGTCTGAACTCTGTATCCTGAGCCGATTTGAAATGGGTCCAGATAATCGGCTTCCTCCAAGACCACTTGGAGTTGGAAGGCAACTGCCTTCTCAATCACCTTTTCCAAGAATGGTAAAAGGGAGACCTGTCTGTAATTATTTCTTACCAGGGGATCTAGGGAGGTTTTTTTTCCAAAAGCGGTTTGGAAATTTACCTTCCCTGAAGGATGCATTGATTATTGATCTTAACATTGCTTTCTATACATCACCTCCCTGAGTGGTCAACCATGATGGGCATGGATTAAGGAGGCACATTATCCTTCTTCCACTTCCAAGAAGCTTGTCCACTTCATCGGTATTTACAAACTCAAAATGATCCAGGCAAAATAAAGCAGCTTCAAATTGACTTGAAGCTCATATGTTCAGACAATATACGGTGTCAAACCATTTTGAAACTGGCACAAATCCACACTCTTGGGTTAAAAACTGAAACAAAAAAGAAGCTCTGATGCTCTGTTTTAATGTGGTAAATGCACAGCACTGCACTGGCATATAAACAGCATGGCATGAGTCTGGGAATGCAGGAAAGCCTAGGCAGCATATGGAACATGCACCTTGGGACTAGTGTGATGCAGCCACCGGTGCCATTGCTCACCATACACTTTTTATCATTTGAGCATACATGTGTAAACTTGGTTTTCTGATCTCATGCTCCCTGACTAAGATCATGCAGGGACTGAAGTCTGTCTCATGATTTTAATATTTTAGGGCAAAATATCATAATATTGCATGGCAGTATAACTCATTAAATATTGTATCTCAATATAAATGCTTGCATAAGAACCCCAATTTATTTTACTATAACTCCTACAGCCATGAACAATTGAGAAGAATCTTCCCTGTGAATCAGAAGACAGGATTACTTTCCTGATACAGTGAAAGGAGATTAAAAACACGGACATATAACCTTTACAATCATGGTAAACACAATTGTCCATCCCCCCCATCATTCCTTTACTAAATCTTTTAAGTGTGCATTCAATCTTTCAACAATTTTTGACAAAGCTTGGGGGCTCATATTGTGAATCACCTTCATCTAAATTTCCAGTAATGAATATTTTATATGGCTTATCACTGCACTCTTGTTTGTGGGCTTGGTGCATGCTTGGTGTACTGTTTGTCAGCTATTATTAATATGAGAAAGCAGAGAGAAAAGGTGGATATGTAGTTTCACACTTTAGCCCTATTCTATTTCCTCTTAGAAAATGATCAAAGATTTATATATTTGGTGAATGATGAATGAGACCATTGCATTTTACAAATTTGGAGACCTCAGACCATTAACTGAATCGCACAGAACTTTCCAGACCTACCAAGTGTAGAGGAATTGGTAGATATTATTAGAACAGTACACCGGGGAAAATGCTTTCTGCCTATAAATATTCAATCTTCTTTTTATCTAATGCAGCAAACTAACACCTGTCAAAGGAGTCACCTTGTCATGGGTGCTACTCAGACAATCATAATTCACTTTTCCCTTCCAGCTATTTATTTAACCTTTTCAGTCTCTAGCTATGAGCACTTGCTATATAATGAGATTGTCAATACAGGGACATGATAAGATGTGAAAACTTGTTAGTACAAAGTAGTGCTTCTTTAGAACATTTACATTGCACTGCTTTAAAATTTTTGTTAGCCTCCTTGAGTCCCTGTATTAGGAGAAAGGCAGGTAAAGATATAAAATAAAGGATAAAATATTTTTGTTGTTGTTGTTGATACCATGCCCAAACCTGACAGAAAATTCTAGTGGGATTGGTGGTTTAGTGAACTAAACACCTTTGTTGTTATTTCTCTCTAATTACAACTTTAAAAAGGTTTTTTTTTTAAAAAAAAAAAAAAAAGCTATCAGTTTTGACAAGAGTTGGTCAAAAATATACCCTCCAACTACTCTAATTTGCCAGGAACAGGCCAAACAAATCCTCTGTGATCCTAATTTTTCACCTGCTTTTAAAATGTCCCTGTTTCTCTCTCCTCCATCCACTTCTCTCCTTTGTCTTTAGTTTACTTCAGTTGATCCAAACTGACTTCTAAGTGCAAACATAGTTTTTATTAATTTAACTCAGTCAGAGGATAGGAGAGGATAGGGCAGAATCTTCTCAGTAGGGTCAGGCAAAAGCAAACTGCTGCAGCCATTTTTGGCTTTTCTGTTCTTTCTTATTTATAATGTTTTTCTTCTTGACCATATTGTGATGCTGCTTGGATGTTGCATATGCCTCCCAGTTTTGTTGGTGAAATGCTGGATGTACGAATTAAAGCCAGATTTGATGATATAATGGGAAGGCTGGGGGAACTATAAAGGTCTGCCTCATGATGGAAAGACATACAGTTTGGTTAAGAGAGTGCCTTCATGTCCCTTGTTGATTTATGAAGACACCATAAATATCATAGTATTTTCTTAGGCAAGTAATACTCAGAGGTGGTTTTGCCGATTCCCTCTTCTGAAACATATCTGACAACACCTGGTATTTATTGGCAGTCTCCCATCCAAGTGCAAACCAGGGATGACCCTGCTTAGATTCCAAGAGCAGGGAGTATATGGTGTCTTCAGGGTATTTAGACATTCACTCTGAAAAGGCCCTATCTCCATTCAGCTTCCACCTAAACTGATAGTGTATTATATATTAAAATATAGCATTTGTTAATCTATAGCACCTATATTCAGGGAAATGGAATAGTCTTAGCAAAGGACCTTGGAAGATAATTTTAAGTTGGATACAGACTTCTGTGAAAGGAGCCCACCAGATGTACTTAACCATGTCCAAAATATGCAGAGATTTAAATATAAGCCTGAATATTCTGTGTTGAGAAATGGTCTGTAAGCCAGAGTAGCTTTTAAAGATCTCCTGAGATCTCTTCAGTTTTCTGTTTTGGACTGTAAACACTTTGAGCACAAAACAAATAGAGGATATCTTAGATTATATCATGCAAATATTATATGTTAATCTATAATACACTATCAATTTATGTGGCTCTTTCCAAAATAAACAGGCAGAAATAAGCAAAACCTCTCACATAGGAAAGTTGTCTCTGTGTGTGTGTGTGTGTGTGTGTGTGTGTGCGAGTGCTTTTAAGTTACCTGTCTACTTATTCCGTAAGGTTTTCTTAGGCAAGGAATACGTAGGGAGCTTATCATCTTAACACGCACATACACACACAGAAAATAAAGAAAACAACAATCCACTAATCCTTATTATATTTGGGAAAGAATAAGATGAACAGCCAAAGGCCTCACAGATATGTGCAGATTTGTCTTTATATCTACAATGTTTATCGGCATTCTACATACAATACTGAATGGACCATGAACCCAGATTTAGGGGATCATTAAGAGGAGCAAAGAAGCTGTTTAAAATAGGTGGAAAAGAAAGTTAAACTTCTTTGAAACCTGAGCTATCCTCCACATTAAATATGAAAGAGGGAAAAAAAATGTTACAGGGTACAATGATTTCTTTATAAGATTTGATTTCTTTGAAGGTACATTTAAGGTACATATATTTTGTTTTGTATTTTAAATGCCCAAGTGATTGATCAGCGGTTTTTTTGTTTTATTTCAAGCCACAAAGAAAGTTTATGCTGACTTATTACACTGTTCAGTCTACAGTAAAAATAATTTCCTAAATAATGGTGGTTGTGTGGTGTGTGCGTGTGTGTGTGTTTATATTTATTAATGCTTAAGCCAAGGCCATTCGCATAATATATATTTAAAACCAATCACAAAATTTCAGTATTGCAAAATACACATCAGTTAATTAAATAATTAACATCCGACTCTTATGCTTAAATTTAAAAAAGCATTCCAAACGATTAACAAACATCATTAAAAACAACTTGATGGATTAGATAAGAGGTCCCCATGGCAATCAACTGCAATGTCTGCTAGGACTCTAGCCCAATTTTGATTGCTGTGGAGGTAAACAGGACACCTTATAGGTTACCTTGGTATCAATATCCGACAGAAGATAAAAATCTTTTCAGTAATATATTAGACTGTAAATTGGACAAGATAGATCCAAAAATTTAGTCCTTGGGTCAATATAAAGAGAGCAGAAAAGCAGATAATGGGGCAGGTCCTCGATTTCTGGTGCCCCGCAGAACATAAGCGGGAGGCCTTAGGTGTGTGTGAATATCTGCCATCAATCATGGCTGATGGCATTGTTTGAAAAACGGAGAGCTGTAAAAGCCTGCCTAAGCTTTGGAAATGTAAGCTTTCCTAGATAGATGGCCATCTGATGGTCCAGTTTTTATATAATCTAAACCATTTAGAGAATTTTTGAATTATTGATGACCTGTCTATCCAGATACACACCATGGTTAAAAAGTATTCACGAAGCTTTCCTCTTGAGTTCCGGATAGAAGGATTTTCAATAGAGCAGAGTATGATTCCAGCAACCTATGATATCTTATCTCCAGACTTTGCAGTTTGGTTAAATGTGGGAAACATAACCTAGAAAAACCTTAAACCGAAGAGACATTTACAGATCTCCAGTAATAAATAAAATAAAAATGGCCGCAAGCTCTGATAGGAGGGAGACCACCTGTGCCCGAACCAAAGCTGGCCGGTGCCCCGGTGTGAAGTGAAGCAATTCTTAAAGAAGGTAATTCTGGAGTGTCCTCCAGTTTGTCCAATTTGAAGTCAGTCCCAACCCCCACTACAGCAAGCCCACCATAAGGATCTGGGTTATAACTTACCTGAAATTTTTAGAAGCGTGGTGCAACCAGATGACCCCCCAGCCTGTTAAAATCTAGAGGATTGCGTCCAAGATCTCTACGCCGTTGTTCTTGTAGCTTCAAGTGTGGGTTCCAGGAAGAGTTTTCTGTAAAAATAAATTCCACCGATACTTAAAGTTCTACTGCTGCATTGTTCGATTTGATTGACCATTAATAGAGCGAACGAAAATCAGAGTGTCTTTTCCAAACGCCAGCCACCTTTTGGTTTTGTTATAACGTGATAGCGGAGCTTTTCTTTAGAACAAAACTCAAGTTTAGAATTAACTCTCAACCTATCGTGTAAGTGAGATCAAAACCATACATCAGCATAATAGAAAGAAGATCTTTTTTGACCCACCAGTGGGGGTGGAAAAAATCTGGGCTCTGAAAGTGCCTGGAATGAAGAGCATTCAGATAGATAAAAAGCTGAGGGTTGGCCAAAGCATCCTTGTTTAACTCCGTTATTAGGTAGGAATAGGGTTGGTTAATGAACCTCGAGGTACCAACTCGCTTAGCCTTGGCTGTTGGTATTGGAGTAAGTTCCTTAATTGTAGAAACAATAAGCTGATTATCCTATATTGATATTGGCCAATTTATACCAAACAGGTTCTATCAGTTGAATCAAAAAGCGGCTGCTAAATCAATAAAAGCGACAAATAGGTTTTTTGTGGGGCCCTTGATTCCTTGGTTGCACTAAGAAATAGTCAAGCAGTGATTGAAGTAGTACTCTGGTGCGCCTTCCCTAAATCCACTTGTTTCAGGGTAAAATAATCTGATTGCTTGATTCCCATTCCTCTAATCTGTTTAACAGATTTTACTGTATAGCGTTAGAATCAACTCCAAAAGGCCTTATGGGCCGATAAGTTGTTTGGGATCTTGTTTATCACTCTTCTTGGATAAAGGTATAACTACACTCTATTTCCAGCCTATTGGGATTATCCTGTGTTATTAATTTGGGTGAAAACCTTAGCCAAAACTGGAGCCCACCATTCAGAGAAATTTTTGAATATTCCCTCTGGGGGGCATCATATTTTCTCCTGGGGCTTTATTCAATGCAAGGGCTGCCATAGCTTTTTTATCTTGGACTCTGAGACTCGGGGGCCAGAAGGCAAACAAGTGTGTTTTTAATGCAATAGAAGAGTGCTGCTCTGCATATGTATGCCCAATAAGTTTTACTAAAAGTGGCTATGCCATTGCTGCAATGTAATATGCCCATCAATAACCGGTCTGATCATGTAAATGCCAGAAGCAGTGATGTCCCAAACTGCTTTCATTTTTTCTATAATGGCTTGTTGCTAGTTGTTTCCATTTGTTTTCCAATATATGAATCTTTTTTTTTCGTTTTAGAAGTGGCTTATAAGATAACCTCATAGAAACTAGGATGTCAGGGGAAATATTATAATTATTTCTAAGTAACCTGTTGAGAGCAATCCTTAGTGCGTTTCCAAGCACTTCGGCATTCCTGATCAAACCATCTGTTAATTACTACATGTATTAGGATTAAATGTTTTGTTACTCACCAATTTTGGGCCTAAGCTTTTGAATAATAATTGAAAACATCTAAATGTCTGAATGGAGTTTAGAATGGCTGATTTTAAGTTTCTTAAAGGTAATACTCTCCAACAGCTGGATCGAGGTTCGCATATTGATTGACCATCATATTCTCTGTTCTCCAGTGAATTCCATTTAATTTGAAGAATACCTGGAGAAGAAAGAGACCCAAAGTTGAATATAATGTCAGTGGGAAATGGTCACTTCGGCTCGGTTAACACTTCAAATCTAAAAATATCAGGTACCAAGTTTGCAGAATGCTATGATGTAATCTATCGACGTGCTCCCCTTTGGGTGCATAAGTAAAGAGCCTGGAGTCAGATCTAATGGGTTCTATTGATGACATTGCAATCCGTGTAAAGAAAGAACTCCTATTAGATTTAAACCAGATTTGTTGATGGTTATTATCTTGAGAACCTAGGGACGGGAACGACATGAGCAGTGTGGCCATGATTAGTACTCTCCACTTGCCTTAAATCATTCCATTTGGGCATAAAGTCTCCATAAAGTAAAATCTTTGTGGAGGGATATTGTTCTCCAAAGAGGATAGGGTTGTCGATAAACCATCCCAAATACTATAGGAACCACATCTTTGATAAGTTAGGCGGAAAAGTAGATATTATACAGATTAAGGAACCAAAAGGCTTGCACTTAATGATCAGCACTTGTAAGACATGCGGAAATGCACTAGTTATGGTTGAATCCAGCGTCCAATCAACTGAAGTAAATACTGTGAGTCCGCCACTAATAGACGTCTTGTACAGGCTTAACTAACGCAGGGACAGAAATGCTTGAAATACATGAGAGATGGCAAGTTAGTGGCGGGCCCCATGTCTCTTGTAAACAAAGAATTTTGAAGTTTTGCCAGATAGTTTAACAAACTCTGCATCATAGAACTGTTTCTCTTTCTCCAAAACAAGGGGCAAAGAATGCTTTTCCTGTTGGTGGTTTCACATTCTTTTGTGATTTGTATCCTATTTCCTTGAATATTTTAGGGAACATATTTACGGGCAGTTATGTTTGCTGAATAGCACATTTTCAGCTAGCACTAGACAAAATGCTCAGAAATGCAAAATCTGAACTCACAAGTAGGTGAATTCCAGGCTATTTTCTTGGATATTTGTGAACATTCCCAAAGGAATAGAGGGAGAACAGACTTTGTTGAAACAACCATTAGTGTATCCCAGATGTAGAAAGAGCGGTACTCCTTGAGGTAATATCCTGATCTAAACTAAGTGGCACATTTTAAAGATATTTCTATGTCCTAAAAACAATTGTGGGATAAAATTTTAGTGATAGTTGGAAATCAAAGAATTCAAAGACTCAGCCATCTTGCCTCGGGAAATCAGTGTGCAAAAGGATCTTGGTTAGACTGAAAGAAAGAAGCTGTAGCATGAGCTTTCATAGGCGTTGAGTTTATCAACGTGTGGTGTGGTTTCACAACACCTAGGACCTATCGCACACACAAATTTTAAACGTTGGGGGACGAAGGAGACGCTTGTGTGGGCGGCGGTGCTGCAGAAACGGAGTTTATCACACACGAATACGTCCTCCAAGAGGCCCTGTCCATACCCCGGCGCGCACCCGTTCGCGTCCAGTCCCGATGGGCATGATTTTTTGCTGACAGACTCCGGACGGGACGCAACGGGTCGCGCTGCCGGGGACGGACAGGCCTCTTGGAGGATGTATTCGTGTTCAATAAACTCCGCTTTCTGCAGCACGCGCGTGCACAGACGTCTCCTTCCTTCCCCAGAATGTGTGTGCGATAAGGTCCCCAGTGTGGCATCTTTCAAAGAGATCTAAAACTATTTGTGTCTTAAGTCAAAGATTTTGAGTTCTTTCCTGTCAACAAACCAGAGGAAGAATTTAACATTGTTCTTAGCTTCTTTGTCTGGTTTGCTAGAGATAAAACTAGTGAAAGGTAGTCCTTCTGCCATATGATGTGATCACCAGGATCGGGTGGAATGCAGGACATAAGCACCTTTGCCCCACAGACCCATTTTTGTGCAGCCCCCGTGGAATCAAGCCTGTTTTTGAATTGTTTTTTTTCCACTCAAAATTGCCTTTACTTATTTGAACGACCCCAAAATGACCTAAAATGCAGGTTGTTTGTTGAGTTTTAGTCCTCCCAATACTCCCCCCTGCAAAAAACAAAAACAAATCAGTGACCGCAATTCCCATTTTTACGGCAGATGAAACTGGCAAGGCAAAACTTGACTCCCATTTGCTGAAATATATTCAGTGTGGCTTGTCGAGACGTGCCCACACTTTATGCCATTACATGGGTTTACTCTTCAGTAAACCATACAGAGAGAAAAAACAAGTGGCAGTGATTTTGGACTGTACACTAGCTGCATGCTTCTTATTCATGATGAACATGTTTCTCATAGGGCTCGGGGTTATTGCTTGCAAATTGATAAAAATATTTTCCCCCAAGATTGCTTCTTCCCGCTCTTGTGATCGGGGAGGGGCCTTTTCGTTCAAGGGTATTTAAAAGTCTTGCCCAAGGCCCCCTTAGGCAATAAAACCATCTAAGGTTGAGTAAATAAGTTGCCATTTTATAACCCAATTCTCTATGTCTGTCTTGTTATTCCTGAGTTGGTCAGCAAATAGTACAGTCCTACTGCGTTCGTATTACAACGATTTTTATACACGGATTCAAGCATACACGGTTTGAAAATGTTCCAAAAAAGTATAAATTACCTTGATGTTCCATTTTTTATTAGGGACCGATTTTGCTGTGTCATTATATTTAATGGGACTTGAGCATGACACGGATTTTGTTATACACGGGGGATCTTGGAACCAAACCCCGCGAAACAAGGTCCATGTTTTAGCTAATGATTTCCAAGGAAAGTAAATGAAAATTGCATTACTGAATAAAAAACTTCTTGTTAATGAAAGTACCAACAACACTATTTTGTTATTCCTAACTTCTCCAGTTTAGCATGTTAGATGGCATCATAGGGTTGAACTACGTGAAATATTGTTCCTTTTAAAAAAATAGAAAAAAATAACATGCCATCTTTAGAAAGTTCGGTTTCACTGACATTGTGGATTAAGTAAACATAATGAAAAGTCCCCATACAAAGTTTACGAAATATTGTAATATTTGTATGTTAGATTCCCAGCACATGTTCTGAATACGGTTTTGTATAAAGTTGATGCCATAGTTCTTTGGTCCACCACTACATGAAAAACTGAGGGAAGAAGGGACAATTATCTTAAATAATAGTTTGTCGAGGAATCAGAATAGGCCTAGTTATAAGGTAACATTGAACATAACAGTTTGTATGGACAGGCCAAATACAAGAGAGCGGCAGAGCAGTTATTTTCCATTTCTGGTACATGTAAGGACCACATATAATAGTCCCAAATTCAGTGGGTCCTTACGTTGAAATCTCTACACTGGCTGCAGATAGCTTCCGGGCGCAATACAAAGTGTCGGTTTATTACCTATAAAGCACTTTCATGTCCTGGGCCAAGTTACTTAAGGGAAGGCCTCTCCTACATATCTGCCCGCACTCTCAGGAAGCTTGGCACAAAAAGTTAAGAACACCCCAAAACCACGTTGAAAACCACCTCTTGTAAACGTTTTCTCGCGATGGCCCCTAGACTTTGAACAACTTACAGGAAGAGATCCGTCTTATACCTTCTTTGGAACCTTCAACAGGGCATTGAAGACGATCTCTTCCGGTGGGCCTATCCAAGGATCTCCTCTAATCTGATTTTGAATATCGAATACGAGACTCGATTCTACAACGGTGAGCAATACTGTAACAACTCTTCTCTTTTTATTTATGATGGAAGTATTTGGTATTGTCTATGTATTTTTAATGATGTTTTATTGTTGTAATCCTGCTTCGATCTGAAGGGAGAATGGGAGATATAAATAAATTAGTATTATATTATATGATTTTATTATTATTTAGTATTATTATTATGATTATGCAATTGTCTCAGTGGTATGGAAAAACCTATAGTGTAAACATCCTGCAAATGTCATTAGACATCAATAGAAAATCAGTAGATGTAGAGTTAGAATAGGCCACAAGGGCCATCCAGTCCAACCCCCCTGCCATGCAGGAACTCTCAATCAAAGCATCCCCAACAGATGGCCATCCAGCCCTGTTTAAAGACCTCCGGGGAGGAGACTCCAGTACACTCTGAGGGAATGTGTTCCACTGTCGAACAGCACTTTACTGTCAGGAAGTTCCTCCTAATGTTCAGGTGGAATCTCTTTTCCTGGAGCCTTCCATCCAGTGGTTCCTGGTCCGTGTTCTCTGGAGCAGCACAAAACAAGCTTGCTCCCCTCATATGACATACACCTCGTCCCCCGGTTACGAAATTAATTCGTTTCCGGCGCCATTTTTCGTAACCCGGGGACTTTCGTTAGCCGAATCCCCATAGGCGCAATGGGGAAAAGCGCGGCTGCCGCCGCGGCTCCATTCAAAACAGCGCCGGCTTTTTTTTCGCAACCGGGAAAACGTTCGTAACCCGAAATAATTAATTAATTTTATTTTTTTCGTATCCCGGGAATTTCGTATCGCGCGCGTTCGTATCCCGGGGTACCGTGTACCTTCAAATTGTTAAACAGGGCTATCATACCACTTTCTTAAGCTTCTCTTCTCCAGGCTAAACAATCCCCAGCTCCCTACGTCATTCCTAGCGCATGGTGTCCAGACTTTTTCACCATTTTAGGTCCGCCCTTCTTTGGACAGGCTAAGTTTCCTCAACATCCTTTAAAATGTGGTGCCCAGAACTGACACAATATTCCAGGTGGGGCCTGACCAGAGCAGAATACAGTGGCACTATTACTTATCTTGATCGAGACACTATACTTTATCGATGCAGCCTAAAATTGCATTGGCTTTTTAGCTGCTGAATCAGTACTGTTTACTCAGTTCAACTTATGGTCTACTTGGACTCCTAGATGCCTTCCACACGTAGTCTCTTTCATCCAGGTGTCGCCCATCCTATATCTGTGCATTTCATTTTTCTGCCCTAAGTGCAGTACCTTACATTTCTCCGTGTTGAATTTCATTTAGTTAGCTTTGGCCCAGCTTTCTAGTCTATTCAGGTCATTTTGAATTTTGATCCTATCCACTAGGGTGTTAGCTACTCCTCCTAATTTGGTGTCATCTGCAAATTTGATATGTATGTCCCCAATATATCTTCTTCTAAACTGGAGAATATGACTTGTATTGAAGAAGAATGCAGTCATGTCACGGTTAATCCTTATTTATTTATTAGTTCTCTTTGGAACGCCTTACCCGAAGAGATCTGCCTTAGTGGAACGGTGGAAACCTTAAAAAAGGCATTAAAAACTTACCTCTTCCTACAAGCCTACCCTCCCAATTCCTTGTAATAAAGTTTCCCTCCCCTTACTGTTTAATGATGTAGGTATTTATAATTGCGATTTTAATAATGTGGAATGTTTTCAGCCAATATTTGTGGAATTAATGGGCACTGATGTGTATTTTTAATATGTCATTTGTTTTATATTGTATTTACCTCTATACTGTACACAGCTTTGATCCTGGGAAAAGCGGTTTATAAATAAACAATTATTTATTTATTTATTTATTTATTTATTTATTGCACTTATAGCTTACTTTTCTTCCAACATGAGAGAGGCATCTTACAATAATTTTGTAAGGCACCTTACAATAATTTTAAAACAGCTCAATGAGAACATTAATTTACAAAAGTTAAAACAGGAATTAAACTTTGACATTATTAAAAACATGATTAAAAACAGCTAAAATACTAAAACACTTAAAACAGTTTTCAATAATTGATGGTGCTCTTTCTCTCTCTGTCATGTTTTTGTGTATGTATATACAGATAAAGCACACCACTCTTAGTTGTCTTTTCAGTTGTGTGCATTTTCTTCCAGATGTCTGTTTTCTAAATGCTGCCTCATTGGCCTTGATGTTTTGAGCCCTCACTTGTTTGTCAACACTTTCCTGAAAGTATGATGCATGTAGCTGAATGTGGTACTTAGTTTAAAGCAATTCCATGTGCTTCCTTTTTATTATAGTGAATATGTTTTCAGGGAATCTACAGTGAGGTCTGCATTATAAATAATGTGTATATTATAGATGGATGTATTGCCTATGGAGCAATAATGTGGTGCCCAATTAAATCACTTTTTAATTTTTATCTTTATTTTTGTTCATTTAGATTGATTCTACACTTTTATTATACAAGGATTAATTTTTTTCTCTCTCTCATCAATTGCTGAGTCCCTAGTGGCAATTTTTCTTTAGACTCATCAGTGAATCTCTCTTGTTTCTCTCTCTCTCTGTCTGTCTCTCTCTGTGTGTGTGTTTGTGCCCCCTCATAGAAATACAGTCATTCATCTGTTATTAGCTCTTTCTCTCCTCTCTCTCTCTCTGATTTAAAAAAATGAATTCATAAGTACCCACTGGTGGCGCAGTGGGTAAATGCCTGTACTGCAGCCATTCACTCGAAACCACAAGGTTGCGAGTTCAAGACCAGCAAAAGGGCCCAAGCTCGACTCAGACTTGCATCCTTCCGAGGTCGCTAAAATGAGTACCCAGACTGTTGGGGGCAAATTAGCTTACTTGCTAATTAGCTTACTTGCTGTTCACCGCTATGATCTTTGGAATAGCAGTATATAAATAAAACAAATTATTAAAAATTATTAATAAGTTGATCTGACTGAATGAAATCATTATATAAAAATATATATGGGAGCCACCTTTTCTTTAGAGACCAGATTGTTTCCTGACCTGTGGATCTCAGTATATTTTTCAGAAATTCTCTAGATTAGTAAAAAGTTTCCAATTCATATCATATGCCATCTTACTGAAGGGCATAAATCAATTAAATGACTGGTGCTAAGTTTTATCCTAGCAAGAGCATAATATAGACAAAAACAGGTGGTTAATAATTCTTTCGTTTTCAAATGCTATTTATTATTTAATTTACTTTGTTATTCATTTGCAAACATAGCATTTATTTCTCTGTAACATTGCTGTCCTATTTCCCTGCTCTTTATTTATTTATTTGCCACTGTAGCAACAGATCTGTCTTCAGAACTACTACTGTATTTATGTACAATGTTCTGGACATTGCATATTTTGCAGTATTGTGAAACAAAGTGGTACATAAGAGAGATAGCAGATCCACTGGTGTATTCTTGCACAGGAAGAAAAATACACTTATTTGTTATGTGGTTCATTTCAGTTGGGAAGAATGAAAAGTAAACAAATGGGCCTCATTAGGACAATTACTTGTTTATATAGAACGGTATTTCTATAATAAATTTAAGCACCAAACAAGGGCTTGGAATACCATAAAATCATAAAATAATAAGTGAGGGGAGTGGGAAGGAATGGAAACATTATATAGCCCCTCTGAAACTAAGTGGTTTATTTCAGCATGAACTTGCATGGTTCCCATTATGAACTGGACTGAGATCAGAAAAGCTCATGATGAAACAAATCAAAGGCCCTAAGCAGACAGGTAGGATAGCATGGGCCAAGCTCATGCTATCCTGCCCAACATACATTATCTCTGCACAATTCTTACCTGCCTCTGCCATCTTGTCTGCTGAGAAGATCTCTGTCATGGCCTGTAAGGACAGAGGTGTGGCATCTAGTTAAACTCATGTGGCCAGATGTTCCCAACAAACATCACAGGATGTGACAGGGATCTTTTCAGCAGATGTGATGTATGGGTTATGCAGGGACCTTCAGTCTGCTGCCTGTCACCATTGAGTTTTCTGGAAAATCCATGGCAAACAATTGGTCTTTTTAGATTGAGTTAAGGTGCCTTTGGGCTGGGATCAGGCCAGATCCACTAGACCCACAGCCTAGGGCTAATGGCCTGCATAATCAAGACAGGATGACACAAGGTGAGGGAGAGCACAGGCCTTTTGGCCCATGTGTACAAGTCCTTAGTTTCAAAGGTGATGCCCAGATCCTTTATGCTCCTTCCATTTTATAAAGAAGCAGAATAATATGACTGTATCTTTGACCAGTAATTTTAAATGTTAAAAACAATATTTAAGCAAACATTAATTCGAAAAAATATAGCTAGGTAAAGAATTTTTAAAAGAAAAAAAATCAATACTCTGTGTTTTTTTTAACAAAGCATCAAATACAATTGAGAAAAATTAATGCAACTTGCCTAAGTATCATCAGGAATGCAGCTGCTGTAGTTGAATTTAATAATAATAATAATAATAATAATAATAATAATAATAATAATAATAATTTTAAAGTTGAATTTCTTCCAAGAGGGAAGTTCTTAAGACTTTGTCGCATTAACTTTTAACCCAGCAGCAACCTAATGGGCTGCAGCCCAGACATGGCATGGAGGCAGGGATTATCTCATTGTAAAGTGCTACCGAATCACTGAGAGCCAGCCTCCCATATCCCAGCCATGCTCAGCCGACCCCTTTTTGAAAACAAAAGTTTCCTAGGACATGGGATGTTGGCACTTGATGATTTACAATGTGAAAATCCCTGCCTCCATGTCGCGTCCCAGCTGCAGCTCTTTAGGCTGCTGCTGGGTTAAAAAGTAATGTGATAAGGTCCTTAGTGAAGGTGTTGCCACAGTGACAAAGCTGTGCTGAGTTCTCACCAAATGGCCTTTTAGGTAGTAAGACAAAAAATACACTCAGTAGTGATTCTCATAATCAACAGATAAAGGTTGAATATCCTTTATCCTATATGTTTGGAACCAGAAGTGTTTTGGATTTCAGATGATGATTGGATTTTGGAATATTTGTGTTTACATATACATACATAATGAGATATCTTGGAGATGGGACTCAAGTCTAAACACAACATTCATTTATGTTTCCTATACACCATGTTCACATAACCTGAAGATAATTTTATACACAATATTTATAATTCTTTTGTGCATGACACAAAGTTTGCGTAAACTAACCCACTAGAAAACAGAGGTGTCACTGTCTGGACAATTTTGGATTATGGAATAATTTGGATAATGGAGATTCAACTCATGTGTACATATGAGAAGACAGTATTTCAAATATTCTTGTCTTATCACATTAGAGTCTATAGGCAAATATCAGCAGATGGGGACAACTTGTACTATGATACCACCAACCTTCCAACTCCCTCAGTTTCAGAAGTTTTATATGTATTGCTGATATGTGTGAGGTGAAGTGGGGTTGGGTGGGATAGATAGGGTAGTGAATCTCCTGCTTGATAAGAAATAAAAGCCCAAGGGCTTCTTGTACATTGAAAACTAATTGCTGGCTCTTTGAAAAGTCTTAAAGTGTTGTAGTCAAAATATAAAACAATCAGTTATGTAAGAAGTACATGAAATACAATGGACTCCGTGAGTGTCTAGAGCATTTGGGGAAGGGTGATCATGTCGGTGAACACTCTCTCTGAAACACAGGATTTTGGTGAAAATAGAAATCAGGAGTAACATTTTGATTTGCTCAAGACATTCCCCACCCCCATCCCATTATTCTCTGGGAACTTTCTTTCCTGACATTTGTACACTGCCCTGGAAGAGGTTTGGAACTGCTGTAAACAAGCTTCTCACTTCTCCCATGATTTCTCCATCACTTTATTGGCTCTTGTACCAGAAGAATAAATAAATAATAAATATTTTTTTATTTCTATCCCGCTTTTTGACAAGCAATGAAAGCAGCATACAACAAATATATATATATATTGCCCCCCTTAAAACAAGATTAAACAGTATAAGATTAAAAACTACATGTTAAAAACCAAACCAAAACCAAATAATCCAAATAATAATCATCATGGGCAGAGTTCACTAGATGGGAAGTCTTATTCGTGGCCGAGTATTTTATTTCGGGAAAGCCTGCCGTCTTAATGGCTTTTTTTAAAGCTCTCTAGATTGGTAATTTGACGGATCTCGTCCGGCAGGCGATTCCATAAATTGGAAGCAGCTGCAGAAAGTGTCCTCTGGGAGGTTGCCGTCAGCCTGGTCTTTAAGGGTTGTAATAAATTCCTCCCAGAGGACCTGAGTGTACGGGGCAGATTATATGGAAGCAGGCGATCCCTTAGATAAGTTGGGCATGAGCCATGTAGGGCTCAAAGAATGTGGCCAGTAGATCAGTTCTTCTTAAAAATTGATCAGATTTCTTAGTTCAGATGCAGAAGAGAGATCTACAGGCAGGATAGATTTATACATCATCCTAACTCTTTACAGTCAACATATCTTTGAGATTGGATTAGTTATGTTCACTCCAGTTCTGGCTCCTTCACTCCTTTCCAAAGGTGCACACTCTCCTCTTTGGCAAGCTGAGGCAGCTGCGGGCACTCCTATCAAGGTCTAGGGTTAGCATGGAGACTAAGGCCCTTTACAGACCAGCCTGAAAGGCTGGCATGGGGGCAGAGTCAGGGCGTAGTGTCCTCATCATGCACGCCCGACTCCACACACACTCCAGGGTGCCATGGCACCGTGCTCTGCTCCAGACGGTGCATGGCATCATGGCATGCCTTTGACGCTGTGTTCAGAAAACGCAGCACCAAAGGAGCACCATATAGCCACTCTGCCGTGGCTATTGCATCCTTTTGAGGGTGCATGAAGGAGCTGCTTTTTGTGGCTCTTTTTTGCACCTTTGAAAGGCTGGGCTGGGGCCATGGCATGAGGTTGCTGCAGCCCCAATCCAGCTAGGAAAGGGGCAGCTGGAGGCCACTCCTTAGGGGTGGTCTGTCAAGCCCCTTGCAGGGCACATATAGAGATTACACGTTGAACAGTTTCCTGGGGCAGTGCTGAGAAACTGGACTGATTCTGCACTAGTCTCATAGTATGGAAGAGTATTAATGACAGCAGAATTGGCACTTTGGTTGTTTACCTATAAAGAAGCAACAAGTAACCAAGCATTACACATCAAAAAATCCAATAAATAAATAAATAAGTTGCTGATTCACAACAAATGTCCCGAATTATCTTGACTTTTAAGGAAGAGAAAGGAGTCCAACTTGTCTATTTGTAGATAAAAGTTATTGACAGCTGTATAATTTTATGGTCCATAAAAGCTTTCTTCACTTTGTGTAATTGCCAAGTGTCTCACACAGTGATTATTAATAGAAAGAAAATTGTCTGTAGTGACCTTTAGACATTTTCCCAGCCTGTTAGTCATGAACATATCCTGCACAGCTGAGAGATTTAAAGGATCTAAACACATGGCCACTTCCATCAGCCACATAAACATGATTGGATCATTTATCTTTTCTTCAAGCTATATGAAATATGGTCATATCTGAAGACCCCCATTTACATTAAGTGCCCAGTTGCATTAATGTCATGCTTAGGGATATATAATCACTATTTGTTTAAAACATGATCCCATCATATTTACCTTAATATCTTGTTGGAATTTATTATTAGCATATCTCCAGTATAGACAGATTTCCTTCATCCCATCTGTGTGGTTTTTAATCAAAGGATATGTACAGATTGTTCTGAGAACAAACACATAAAACTGAATTCAATTGCTAGTCCAAATTCTGGGAAACTCATATCAATAGGTTTTACATAAGTGTTGACTTACCTTTCAACATTTGATTTCAATGGGTCTATTCTAAGTACAAATAGAAACTGGATTGAAGCCATAGGAGCTAATCCTTTAAAGTATGTGCATACATTTACTGTGGATAGATATGTTCAAAATACTCTTAGCATATTTTTATTTAGAATTGTTGTTTATTTAAGAAATTGTAAATAACTATAAACCAGAGAGAGAGAGAGAGAGAGAGAGAGAGAATTATGCTCTGTGGTTACTTGTAGAGTTCCAACTTGGTGTAGTGCTTTGAGTATTGGGCTGTGGTACTCTGAAGACCAGGGTCTGATTCCCCTTTTGGCCATGGAAACCTACTGTGTGACTGTGGGAAAGACATTCTCTCTCACCCTTAGAGGAAGTCAAAGGCACATGAACAAATTTTGCCAAGAAACCCCCAAGAGAGGTTTGTCTTAGGGTCATAATAAGTTGGAAGCAACTTGAAGGCACACCGCAATGACAGTTATTTGTAAATAACCATAAACCACAGATGTACCCACAGGTTGTGATGAGGAAGCATAAGCAATAAATGTGGTCATGACAAGATAATCATTGAGACAAAGTAAAAGAGAATACAAAGACAGGCATAGTAACAATTACAGTGACGATGAAAATTTACCCAACAAGCAGTGTAAAGCTGGGTGGGGGGGGGGGAGGGGGTGGGCAAGGAAAGCTAAAAACCCATGCGACAATACCATGAGAAAATTCCTTCCTAGTTCCCAAAGGTGACCAGCTGAGGCCTGGGGAATCACTAAATGAAAAACAATGCAACAAAGGGCAGGTGGGCTGGTCAGGCAGAAGGTCTGGCCAAAATTGGGTAGCCATTATGTGCTCAGGTATGTATAAACCTGCTCAGTCTCCCACCAAGTTCTGCAGGATTTCTGGTCCCACAAGACTTCCCCAAGATCTGGTGCAATATTCACACCAGATTTCCCTCAAAATCTTGTAACTTTGAGTGAGGGTGGACACAGTGGCCAGCCAAGAAACCCTTGGCTCAACAGCACTCCTCCAGGCAGCATCAGGGTAAGTCTTCTTTGTGATGTCTGTTGATATTGCCATTCTTGGGGCCATTCAGACTACCTTTCAGCCTGAATCCCAAACTGGATTAAAAGTGGGAAGTTCCCACTGGTGCCAGTTTTTACACACCATGATTGGGGTTTTGCACACCTGATCTGGGGCAAATCCTCCTTAGAGTGGGTTTTCTGAAAGTGTTCCCCCCCCATTTCTTTTGGGGAAATCCACTTCTTCCAGGGTGCTGTTTCCCTTTCAAATTTGGCAAATTGATAGAATGTGTGAATGCTTGTGCTACATATGTGTGTATATGTACACATATTGTACATGCATATTGTGCTACATTGGGGTGAAAAGAGAAAGGAATGCAAGAGGATGCAAAGAGGAGGGAAGAAGAGATGGCATTATGTGGCGGGAAATGGAGGGAATGCAAGAGGATGCAAAGAGGGAATCTGATATAACCTGAAGGCACACAACACATGCACATACACAGCTGGAGATTTTTAAATTTGACAAGTTGACAGAATATGTGAATGCTGCGCCAGTTTTTTTTTTTTTAAAAAGGAGGGGGGAAAGCACCCATTCCATTGGCCAATGGTTGTAGGATGTCACCTTTGATGAAAGCAGAAGTGAATTTGACTGACAACAAAGGAGGCTCCATTTTAAAGCGCTACTGCAAATGTGAACTTCAGCGGGGCAAATTGCATCGATCAAGGTGAAGGGTAATGGGAACTTCTTTCCAGGGAGATTCGGTACCAGTTTACGAACTTCGACCATGTTCCACACAGGGCAATTTCCCCAGTGAGATTGGGGCCCTTGTTGCCAACTCCTCTTCTGTTCACTACTTGCCTCTGTGGTTTTCTATGTTATTGTAATTAATAGCAACACTGTGTGACTTCCAGAGTACGAGGGAACTTGCACAAAAAACTTCATTTTATGTTGAAAACTCCATCTTAATTCATGTTTCTTCCATGGATTATTCAAAGTCACATTATCTTTAGTTTAAGTCATTGCTTCATTTGATGGTCAGCTTCCCAAGAATGCCAAAGCAGGGAGTACCTTATCTCTTGGAATCAGGCTGTTGAAAATGACAGAATATCAATGAAACTTCTGAGAGCACTTAAACATGCTGCTATCCTATTTAAAGGACACACATATACAGAAGAACAAGTCTAAATGAACTGAGATACTGTACATAAAATTGTCTAGGCACTGATCAAATGCCTATTAGATGTGGCCAGATTTTTGGACTTGTCTGTTGCTCATTTCAAGTGTTATGGCTACTAACTTGATGAAGAGTTCTGAACATCTCAAAAGGTTACACATTTTTAATATGTTGAGGGTTGTAATAATGGTGTTCCCCAATTCTGAATTATGATAATATTGTGCTCTTAATGCTAATTACTTCAATGAGTGTGTTGGGGATGGTGGTGGTGGTGATGATAATGATGAGATGATGATGATATTTGTATCTTTTCCCTCCAAAAAATTGGGACTCACATCTACTTACAATTTAAAAGAAAAATAGATTTAGACATATAAAAAGTCAATAGACCCAGAAAGACATGCTATAAGTTAAAATCAGAAAATGGAAAGATTACATATAACTTAAAAAATAAAAATAAATTTACATAAAATTGAATTATGAGAATTGGGTTATAACACTGGAGATTATTTTGATTATATAATTAAAGATCAAGGGTATATTGCCATTCGTCTGAGCCCTTTTTGATAATTAGATCTCTCTAATTTTAACAACTTTTAGAAAAAGTTCGCAACAGACAAGATAGTATTTGTGCATTTGTCTTGCAGCAACATTTTGATACAAAACATTTCAGAATAGTCTGGCTTATGGCTCAGTAAGGGAGCAATCAGCTGGTTACAGCACTGTTTATAAAAGGCACATGAGAACAAAATATGTGATAGAGTTTCAACTACTTGCTGTCCACAAGGGCAAAATCGAGCTGAGGTAGTTAGCCCTGCAAACCTACCAAAATGTAAGTTTGAAGGGAAGACATTGCATCTCGCCTTAGTGAACAAGGTACAATACCTTGGAAAAGTTAAGTTTTTGAGGTAGGGAAGCTGACAGAAGGTTCCTGCATAATGCATGTTTAGGGCACTGGGAGAGCAAGAGGTAAGAGAATTGGACCTGAGACTGCAAAATGCAATGTCCCTGTGTCTTTGCCTCAGCGATTTTAATGCCATCTCATGGCCTAAGTTTAAAAGCAGCGATTCAGAAAGACTAATAGAGGCTGCTTTATGAGTTACTTGTTTAGTCCAGCTGCTGGTATAACTATCTGAAGCAAGGAGGTCCACCAAGCCCACACCTGATTTGAAGACAAATACTCGGAGCCAAAGTATGAATGCAAGCCTTAATAGAAAGAGGACATTCATCTGTTTCTAATAAAAGAACCAAGTAATAAAGATTGATTGGTAATGGCCATTGGCCGTATAAATAGCCAACATTAAAATAGAGGTAGACTGTTCACAATATTAAAACACAGTATCAAATCAAGGTAAAAGCATAAAATCCAGTGTAATAAAGCTATTAAAAATAGTACAGTTTACAACAATACAGAACCCTAGCCCATTCCTTGCATTTTCCTTTTTTTAAAAGCCTACCAGAATAATAATAAAAAAGCTTTTAATCTGCTGATGGAAAGACACCAGGTGTCTTGTGAAGGGAGTTCCAGAACCTAGGAGCAGTCTCTGAGAGGGCCATACCTTACATCCCGGACCCGGAGCAATGGATGCAAGCTACAGGAAAAGAGATTCCACCTCAACATTAGGAGGAACTTCCTGACAGTAAGGGCTGTTCGACAGTGGAACACACTTCCTCGGAGTGTAGTGGAGTCTCCCTCCTTGGAGGTCTTCAAACAGAGGCTGGATGGCCATCTGTCGACGATGCTTTGATCTGGATTTCCTGCATGGCAGGGGGTTGGACTGGATGGCCCTTGCGGTCTCTTCCAACTCTATGATTCTATGATTCTATGATTCTATCCCTATCCACCATGCTTGCAAAGGTGGTAGGACTGAGAGAAGAGCCTTTCCTGATGACTTCAGAGGCTGGACAGGCACATACAAGGATATGCAATTTGCCAGATAGCCTGGATCTGTGCCATATAGGTCATAAGCAGCACTTTGAATCATGCCTTGAAACAAACTGGCAGACAGTGGAGCTTTTTTAACAGGGGTGTGGTATGGTCTCTGTAACCTTCCTCAGTTAACAGTTTGGCTGCAACTTTTTGGACTAGCTGAAGTGTCTGAACATCTTCAAAGGCAGCATAAAGTAGTGAATGTTACGGTATTCCAAATGGGATGTAAATAAGGCTCGAGACAGACCGCCTGAAAATGGCAGTCTGCAGGAGCCCGTTTTAACTCTGGAGGGACGCCGCAGCTACTAAATCGTGACGTCCTTCCAGAGTAAAAAGAACTCGGTTCTTCCGGGTTCTTTTTGCAGTGCCCAGGTTGCATCGCAAGTGCTCCAGTGGCACACTTGTGACGTAAGTGACACAAAGCAATGTGTGCATGCTGCATGCGCCTTACATCAAGATGACAGTTCCTATGTGAATGAGATGCCGCCATTAGGCTGCCGTCGTTACACACTAGGATTCTGGACGGTGCGGTTGCTGCACAATCCAGAACCCTAGTATCGCCGCCACCACCACGCCACTTTTGGCCCATCTGTCTCAGGCCTAAGACATGTACTACCATGGTCAGATCAAACATCTCAAGAAACAAGTGCACTTGTTAAACAAGCTTTAAATGGGAAAAGGCAGTCCTGACCACCACAGAAACCGTAAGATGAAGTTGTATGCACAGTTGCAATGTCAAGCCCCAACATTAAGCCTTAAAAATATACATTATGGAGAACAGTGTGTCAGCTAATGTAGAATTTGTTATTCCTGGGTAATACCATAAAAGAAAAGAAATTGAATATTTAGCAATGTGATATCTCCAGCTCAAATCTCATGTTTGCACTATTTACTGTTACTAGCCCAATAGGATTTTTTTTTCTTCTTACTCTCTTGTAGCCCTGTGTGGAATCAAGAAATTTGTTTCAGAGGTTTCCCCAGTCCTCTAGAGTAGGTTTGTAGGCTTACATGAAGAGTTAGCAGAATAGGAAAATGCTTTCTGCTTGTTTCAGTAGAGCAACATGGTTCGATCCACACGCACATAATTACAATGGTGATATCAGATTATCTGGTTCATTTTGTACTATTTTATTTCCTTTGTTTATTATATAACTTTGTTTACATTCATCCCATAGCTTTAGGATCTACGATGTCAAACACTGTCACCATCATATCACAAGGCTTCACATGTCAGTCCTGTACTTCATAAAGCTTGTAATACGTACTTGGTTTCCGCATTGTACAAATTATTTGCAGCTGAATTAAAATCTCTCAAACAATAGACTTAATGATAATTGTCAGTTTATGGTAAGCTAGTTTATTGTGATTGGGTTAATTTATGCTATACTGATGATATTGTGGTATATGGTCAACTTGTTTGAGGGAAAACAGCTGCTACAAAAATGTTTACATTTGGTTGATATGTGTAAAATCTTTTCATAGTAGAATGAATATGCTAGTTGCTTTACACCTGATAGTCTTGCCATTACTGTATATTCATTTATATTAAGCTTTCCACATTAAATGATCCTTATACGCTGTATCTATCAAAAACATTCTTTGCTTTGCAGCTGTGTTATACCAATGAACTTGTTAAAACTGACTAAGAATGAGTGAGAAATTCATTTGGTTCACACTTCAAAATGAGCCAAACTAATCCACATTTCGTGAAATAATACATGCACCAGAACACAACTATCTTCCAACTTTTTCAGTTCTTCAAGTTTTGAAATGTTCTTCTATGATCAAAAATCTGCACAAAAATGCAGACCTTAAGAAGAAAAGCAGTAAAAAACATGCATACAAATTGTTCAAGCATACCTAAATATCAATGAAAATGCTCATGGAATTTAAATAAATAAATAAATAACAAGAGCTGAGAGAAACAAAATGGTGGAATAAAAAAAGGTGAATCCTATAGAAAGTGAAATAGATTCATCCATTCATCCCTAAATCTAAGACTAAATGACACACAGATCAAATATTCTGTCTTTTATTATATGAAAATAAATTCAGCTTCCAGTTAGAATGCAGACAAGCCATCATCTTGTTAGCAGCATATGCATGCATACATTTCCCATATGTCCCCCTCTTTTTACCTTTCCTTTCTTTCTTTCTTTCTTTCTTTTTTTTTGAAACTACAGAGGTAAGCATTTCCATACCACCTCTAAAGACTCTTCCATGACTATTCTTTGTTTCATGGATGGCAGGCAGAATCAGAGAAGATTCTGCCTATGTCGCTGTGGCCAGACACAAACTGAGACCTTTGGAGGGTACTGGCCAATTTCAGAGCAGATGGCTACAGGGATAGCTGCTTATGGGGACATGTCCAGACACTTCATTGACCCTGCCCACTCTCCCTGAGGCATGGAATGGCCCTGTAGGGGGCTCTAGACCCTGTATGATAAGCCCAGGAGAGTGGTGTATGGCTCAGCATAGTGTAGATTTGAATGTGGAAATTACACTATGCTAAACATATGTCATTGGCTCAGTTTGGTGCCACATACATTGCTACCAGAATATGGCACCACATTGCTTCTTGAGGCAGCTTCAGGAGCACAAAGAGTAAGTATATTTAAACTAACAAAAGTACAAAAAGCCAGGTGCACATCTCTTTCTCTCGCTCTCTTTTCTCTTTCTCTCTTTTAATGAAAGAGAAGCTTGTATTTTTCAGTCAAGCCTACAGGGGCTTGAATCTCTTGCAAACAGCTGCTTAGTGCTGCTCTGTTCTAAAAGGGTCCAATTGCTTCCTCCCAAGAGGGTCACTGGAAATCCCCAGATCACTTATGAGCCTGGTTTCCAGCATCCGATAGCAGCATGAAGGCTTTTGAATGTATAAGTGAACAGGCTTGAGGGAACTGGTATTATGAATTCTTCAGGGAAGCTTCACTTATACCACTTCTCAATGCAAAGAGAACAACAGCTCCCCCGCTTCACTGCATCTGTTAGGTAAGGACTGGAGCACCACACATACACATAAACACACACACACATCAAAAGAGAGAGAGAACGAGAGCTTTTAAAAATAGAAAAAAGCACCTTCTACAGTTCACCCAAGAGATAAAAGAAAGAAAGGACTTCCTTAGGAATAAAGATGGAGGGCAGAGGAGTCAAGGCTAGAATCCAAGAGGCTTATATTATGAGAAACAATCAAAGTAGTGAGTCACACCAGTAGTTTCATCTGTTCTTTATCAAGAACAAAATACTGGAGTCAGAGAATGAAACTTCACAGGGCCAATGTAACCAAAATGTGGAATATTAGAGGATGATCATAGATTATTTTTTCTATTATTAATTAAGCTTGTTATCCTAATTATGGGTCCCAGTATGTGCCAAAGATAGTTCACAACTATTTTAGAACAAAATGAGATGAATAAATCCAACAGTAATGCTTTTTAGGGAAGATCCTTGAAATCACTCAGATGGAAGCCAGTTGTGCTTAATGAGTCCCATATATTTCAATAGGCTGAAGCTAATGTTAGTCCTAACTATGGCAGTCATAGTTTTTGACACTGAAGTCTCATTGGTTTCAGATTTAGCTCAATAAAAAAGCAATGAATCCATAAGATAGAAAGCTAAATCAAAGTGAGCAACTATGCAGGTACCTGGGCACAAGGTCTCTCCAACCCCATATGAGCTTTACTTGTCCAATGGTATGAAAAAATAGAGTGGGCCATTGGTATCTAGTTGGGATTGGTTCCAGGACAAAATTAATATTTCTGGAGAGGAAATATTTTAAAACTCTGGATGTTTGAATCCGTGGATGCAGAGGACCAACTGTACTTGCATTTTCATCTGTGCACTGGACAAAATGTCTACTGGAGGCAACTCAGCAAGACTTCCAGTAACTATTCTGATGAGAATACAAATAAAAATGGGGGCATTCAAGGCTGGACAGTCTATTTGTATGTTCATGTGTCTGTTTGTTATAGTTGAGTTTTTTGGGGGGTGGGGGGTGGGTGGGAATACAAGTTCATCATAAGTTGGAAATGACTTGAAGGCAAAACAACACACACAATGTGACAATCATGTAATAGTGGAAGCTGGGGGAATGCTTTGAGGGTCCAGGGGGGTCTGGTAACTCCAAAAGTTAGATTCAGGGGCCACATGTGAGGTACATGCAGGCTGTGAGCCACAACTCTTCCTCCACATACACACGCCATCTAGGTTTCCCAGGGGTCTGATACTGGAACTACAGATGCAAGCATTTTCTGAATAGAAGACACTTTTAGTTCTTTGGAGACAATGAACACAGAGAAACACATTAAATTCAACATAAGGATAAAAAAAGAAATTGAGGGGAATTGGGGAGGAGGAAATTTGGGGGAAAGAAAAATGGGGGAATTCTAATAACATCTTTAAGACTGGTTTATTTTTCTATGTATTATTGTGAATCTGTTATCTTCCTCTGTTACGTTGATGTGATACAGTTTTGGAGCCATAGGTATTATTTGTGAGGTGTGGGATCAGTGTATAATGGGATACAATTAGAAGATGGATGACGTGAGGCTGTTGTAATTTGGACATATGGACATATGTGATGATGTGACTCACTGGAAAAGATTATATTACTTGGTAAAGTAGAAGGCAATGCAAAAAGAAAAAGAACTCACTACAGGTGCATTGATTCAATCAAGAAAGCTATGGCCCTGAGATTGCAAGATCTGAGCAGGGCAGTTGATCCCCAGAGCTCTTAGAAGTTACTCATTAATAGGTTGTCCATAAGTTAAGCTGATAACAAATAATGATGACACTCTAAAAACAGCTATCCAGTGCTGAACCTTCATTTCTCTCACTTGTGGTTTAGAATAATGGAAGTATATGACATAACAACATTTTCTCACATATGCTGTTACACTGTGTATGGAAATATGGATTGAATGATCTGCTTTATATTACTAAATTTTAAAGAGAAGAAAAATATAATCATGCCCTTCATAAAATAGCTTAAATTTGGGCTGCAGACATAGTGTAGAGTTTCCCTCAAATCCCGTTGTAATGACTGGGGTCCTCCAGTCACTTGAGGACTTCTCCTGAACCACAAAGGGTTAATCTGGGGGGAGGTACATGCTAATGAGGGCTGACATCACATGCTAATGAGCTGTGACATCATAGCTGATGTAAGGTCTAACTGACCAATCAGAGAGTAGTACCGGGAGATTCAATAACATTCCTTGAGTAGCCTTTAAAAAACACCTTTGCGACCATGCGGTCCTTTGTCTCTCCCTCCCTCCTCTTGGGGGAAACCAGATGTTTTCTTTGTTCTCTGTGAGGAACAGGCTCAGGAATGCAGGTGGAGTTGGCAAGAAGCCCTCCCTGCATCCAGAAACTCAACACAAACTGCAAATCCCATCACTGTGTGAGTAGCTAGGAAATGTGTTAGCTAGTGCGTGTAGGTTTTGTTATGTCTACCTAATAGCTTGCCTGAAATGAATACTTTGTAACTATGCTTTCTGTACCTGCAAGGCAAGGAGGCTTTGCATGAATGATATCTTCTTATTCTATTCTATTTCTTTAAAATAAATATCTTTCTTTAAAAGTATCTGCTGTCTCTCTCTGCTCCTGTACATATACGTGCCTTAGCTCGGTTGCTGATTGCTTAAATTAGCAAGGAAAGGAAACTAGAGATCCCTTAGCAAGTCTCAGTGTGTGCTTAGGGAAACGTAGTCTGTTTGGATAATTCACTGAGTGGTGGCAGCGAGATACAGGGTCTCAAGGAGTCTCATTCAGCTCAGTAGGGAGTGGGAATGGAGACCTAGGAGATCCTAGAAGGGAAAGTGTGAAGGGGATGCCCTGGGAGTAAGAGCCATGCACAGGGCTGATTGCTCCCAGGGTTCCTCAGATCACTACATGGTGGCAGTGGTGGTTGTTTCATTACACCCGTCTTGATAAATACTGATTCCACCCCCCCCCTTTTAAAAGACATTTTGAGTTCTTTTTGGGGGGCGGGAGCAAAAGTTCACTTAGGACAAGATCATCAATGACAAACTAAATAATTGCTAAGTCAACTGGATGGAGCTTCTCAGACCATGACATTTGAGAAAATATTTTAACCTCTACCTTTGTTTTCAATGCCAGGACCCATCGAAGAGATAAGAACTATAATAAGTAATGACATGACTTTTAGGACATAAAGAGCCCCTTTCCTTCATCACATAGTAACCTCAGAGAGGTTATATCGCTGTTTGAAGGGTATTGCTTTCAGATGAGTTGATTTTTCATGAATCGTATTTTAGAAGTGGCCTTCTCAATTTAACACCAAAGCTATTCTGAGGAAGCATAGCCTGCCTTGAAACTGTTGCTATGAATTTATGTAATTCTTTCTGAATAAAATGGTGCTTTGTACATCTGTGACAACGAGCTTCAATTCTCAATTTTATCCTATATAGAAGAAGAAGGGGGGAAGTCTTTGAAGTCTTTGAACTATACTAACATTATTGACCCCACTCTGTACTTTCCTTATACAAAAAAAGATAAACAGCTCTTTCCATATCACCTTTCCTAAACAATTCAATGATTTTATATACTACTCTTTGGTTTTTCTTTTATCAGTGGCTTTGCAAAGCTTCCACAGCTAAATTTGATCTTAAAGAGAGGAAATGGGGTGGGGAGAGGGAGGCCTGTTTCATCCTTTTATGTATTTTACACAGCTATATAGTCATATATAGGTCACATATTTGATAGGGAATACAGAGATCATTAAGCAGGTAGCAAATTAATGCCTTCAAAGTATTAGGTGGCATTTGGCTTACCAAATTTACATTCAAGACGGAAACTGTTTTCTGATTGAGATGTTTTGTTCCATTAGCCTGGGGTTCTTTTGTCTCTTGCTGTAGGCAACATTTTGGATGAGCAATTAAAAGCAGTATACTAATGGTGTGTGATTTGGGGGTATTTCTTAAGTAAAGCAAAGGATTCATACATTCCTGACCTCAGTAGCAGACTTGATGACACCTGGTGGCATCAACTTTGATAGCTACCATAACTTAGCTCTTATAAAAGCATAAAACTGTTGTAGGTGGCTGTAAAACTGTCAAGGATTTGATTCAGTTACTCCTTTACAGCAGTGAATGCTATCAGCTGACTATAGCATACATGAAGCATTTGTTCTTAATCCTCTATCCATTAATTTCATTTGATGAGGTCTTTTTTCTCATATACTTAGATAGAATTGGCTAGCAAAAGAGATGAAGTAATCACTCCTCCCTCACACTCTTAATAGGTGACATTCTTTGGAGCCTATATGACCTATAATTGTCCTTCAAGGAAGAGCTATTTCTGTACATCCATCTTAATGCTTTGAATGCATAAGGCCTCAGGTCAATCGCTGGTCTCTCCTGCTAAGAGGATTAGGTAGTAGTTGCTGGAAAAAGACCCCTTAGTAACAGCCAATTAGAGTAGATACTACTGGACTATATGTTTTCATGTTTTGACTCAGTATAAACCAGTTTCATATTGTAAAATTGATCATGATCTTGTTCTGTCATTCTGATTTCTTTTTATCCAGTATTTACTGGGATTTTACATAGAAATGTTTACTATAAATACTATAATATATAATGCATATAGCATTGCAGCACATAATACCATAGCCTCCCAATCTCCTAAATTGCGTGGGGCAGCCATGCATAGTAGTTTGACTTGCCAATTTCTGAGGTGCTTTTAAAATGTCCCACTTTTCCCTGCTCCTTCTAGTTGTTCCATGGATTCAACTGATTCAGATACTGAGATAAAAGGACAAAATATATTGTGCTCAACTAACTCAGCAAGGAGGAAGCTGTTCTGGAAAGGAAAGGACAGAGTCTTACCCTTCCCAGTCATAAGGCAAGCAAACCAGTGACTGGAGAAGAGTTAAGGCTCTCCATGAGCAAAACTAGGTGAATAGGCTTTAGATATTCACCTCATTCACTCTCTTGCTGGTTCATGGAGGAAAGTAAAACTTCTTTACCATCTCATCATCTGGAAAAGCTGCTAGAAGTTGGATTTTAAATCTCCTCTTCTCACACACAGATATTTTTGGAATGGGAAGGAAGTTAAAGCACACACACATTCTTCAGGAGCACCCCACCAATTACTCTCAGTATTGCTGGAAAGGGAGGAACACTAAAACCCTTCCCACTCCACATCTGCAGAAGCTTAGCTGGGTAAGACATTAGGTTTTAAACTTTCTGTCCATCCCATTTCCTTGGAGGAACCTAAAGCTCCTTTACTACTACTTGTTCTATAGGAGCAAAGCTCAGAAGACAGGATAGAAATTTCCCCCATGCCCAGGATTTTCTTAGTATCACTGGAATAGGGAGAAAAGTCATGGTTTTCTTCCACCCATAATTTGTTGGAGCAAAGCTGGGGTAGCTGTAGGCTTTAATATTTTTCTCTATTCCACTAACTGCTCAGTATTGATGGGACTCTCAGTCAGAGGAAGTTGAAAGTCTTCTTCCACCGCATGATCTGCGGAGTTAGACAGGAGGTTTTAAACTTTCCTTCCAACCTGTATATTGTTCTCAAGATTGCTGGAATAGGAAGGTAGCTAAAGCCTCTCCTCCCACCTATAAGAGCAAAGATAGGTTGTTGGGTTTTTTTAACTCCCCTTCGTTCACTGATTCTGAACCATATTGATGGCATGTAATGGAAGCTAATGCTAGCCAACAATGACTCAGAAATAATAACCACAATCAGTGGGCTGAGACAGAAAAATCTGCCCACCAGTTCCAACTTGCTCTTGAAGATTGCTGGAGAGGAGAGGAAGCTACTTACATCCAAAACTCTGAAACAGTTTTCCTTCAGAAGATCCTTTGGAATATTCAAAACTATGACATTAAGTCTCTCACACACAGAGAGATGGACAGATTGTTCTTTCTCACAAATGGATTTTAAATCCCCCCTTCACTTCTATTTCCCCTAAAATAGGATCAACATTGCAGAGAAGTTTCTAGTTTGAATTTTTTCTATTCCTTAAATTATGAGTTCTAATTTGATTTAGGATTTGCATTAACCTTATGCTTGATGGCTTAGTTTTTCTGGGATCTCTCCCACCCTTATTTTGAATTTTGTGTATATGTTTGTGTGTTTGAATGTCTCTCATCTTAGCTCCTTCTTAAACTCATATGAAATGATTATTGAGATAACTTGAAATTTTGAACTGTTTGTGTATTTCCATCTTAATTGTGAAATAATTTGTTCTTTGGAAAAATGAGGCGAAGGGCTTCTTGAATATCATAAATGTTTAGATGCATGGCTAAACCTTCACTGAAACCTTTGGCTCCCCAACTTTTCCTTTTATATTCATGCCAAAATTTATCAGGCATTCAAGAGAATGAATGCCTGATTTTTTCTTATTTATGCGACATCTTTTACTCCCACTTTTGGCTGCAAAAACCTTCAAGAGATCTGGGATGGTCTCAAGTCCCCAGCCCATTCCCTTGCAAGACCATGAATAAGAATTTCCAGAACTAGTTAAAAATGCAGCAAGGGAATAATAAACTGCTTTGTCTTTTTTGTCTCACGCTAATTATACCAACTATGCAGTAACATCTTGCGTTCACAGCAAAATTCATGTAATGATATCTGAATAAATCATTCCTTACAAAAGTCAGCTGATGTAGCAATTTAATATATGTTTTATATATTAATAAAGATATCATGGACACACACACACAACTTTATGTAAAGTTTATGACATCTTAAAAATATTACACCTGATCCCAATCTTCTTATTGGTCTTTCCTTTTGATTTGGGACAGCAGTAAGCTTGAGAATAGTGTGCATCCTTGTGTCTGAAATGAATTTGAAATTCAAAATCATCTTATTATTATTATTATTTATTCTTAACCTTTATTTATAAAGCGCTGTAAATTTACACAGTGCTGTACACACAATCTTTTAATTAGACAGCTCCCTGCCCTCAGGCTTCCAATCTAAAAAGACATGACACAAAAGGAGAAGGGAGTGGTGGCGAGGAAGGGGATGAGGTCCAGCAATCTTCTCTACCTCCAAGGCCTGGACCAAGGCAGATGGACTGGAGGGAGGACTTGGCTTCTTAAAGGAAGGTTAATCTGGTGGAGCTAGCCTGCCTCTCCCTCCCTCAAGATGGTGGATGAAGGGAGGGCTCATCTTCTTCCAGGCAGGCCTGGTGGAGCTAGCCTGCCTCTCTCTCCCTCAAGATGGTGGATGAAGGGAGGGCTTCACACTTTTTTGAGAACAGAAACACTTGGTTTTCCCCCCCCCCACATCTTCTGTTACTTCTTAACAAAGGATGGATAGGGGTACTGCACATATTTCTTCCACCTACAAAATCTGTGCAATTGAGTGGAAATTGTGAAAAGGAGGGTTACCGTGCATACATTTTTATGTAGGTAGACTTCTCAATGCAATTGGAAATTCTACACAGTTAGTATTAACATACCAACAGAATTTAAAGCATGTTTTCAAAATAAAGCACACATGCAAACTTTCTTAGCCTTGATTAAAAAAAACAAACCAGCAAAGGTGTCTCAACACACTAAGAGACTCCACTGACAAAATAAAAAACCCAAAATTTAAAAAAAACCAACACTGAAATAAACAAAAACTACATATATCCATAAATTGCAGTTGAATGAACAGCACCCAAATTATTACCTAATAACATTCTTTAATGTTAGAGTGAGTTATAATGAAATGAAATTCTTTATTACTGTCAAAAACCAGCATCGTGATTTATAATGGGATTTGTCCAACTTATTCCTTGTGAAGTATATTACTGTCAAAACTCCACTTCTTTAGGAGTGTCTGAAAGAAGAAGAGATGTATAGAATCTATCAGATCTCCTTGGAAGATGGGCACAAAGAACGGCCCAATTCCACTTTGGCCAGAAGCAGGTTGAAGCCAAGTTGACTGCATGGCCCAAGGCAGGCTCTGCACACAAGGGCTGACTGGAAGCCACTTCATTTTGACCATCTTGTTTTCTGCTGCTCCAGAGAACAGGACCCAGCCCCACCTGGAATACTGTGTCCAGTTCTGGGCACCACAATTCAAAAAGGAAATTGAGAAACTGGAGTGTGTCCAAAGGAGGGTGATTAAATGGTGAAAGGTCTGGAAACTATGCCCTATGAGGAATGACTCAGGGAGCTGCGGATGTTTAGCCTAGAGAAGAGAAGGTTAAGAGGTGATATGATAGCCTTGTTTAAATATTTGAAAGGAAGTCATATTGAGGAGGGAGCAAGCTTGTTTTCTGCTGCTCCAGAGAACAGGACCCGGAACAATGGATGCAAGCTGAAGGAAAAGAGATTCCACCTCAACATTAGGAAGAACTTCCTGACAGTAAGGGCTGTTCGACAGTGGAACGTGCTCCCTCGGAGTGTAGTGGAGTTTCCTTCCCTGGAGGTCTTCAAACAGAGGCTGGATGGACATCTGTTGGGGATGCTTTGATTTGGATTTCCTGCATGGCAGGGGGTTGGACTAGATGGCCCTAGTGGTCTCTTCCAACTCTATGATTCTATGATCTGTTTCACCCCCTTGTCACCTTTTTTCTCCTGTATGATTGCTACCATCATTGCCTGGTGAAAAAGCCAGTGAAGCTTTGGAAGTGTCCATGATGAATTTTCTGCATTTTGGTTGGCCAATAAAAGTATTGTTTGTAGTTTAGGGATTTTATTGTATTTTGCTGCATAGCCAATACTGATTACTAAAACATTTTCATATATCCATGAATATATTTCAAGATAAATATATTAATGGCAACCACATGTTGCAGCCCCAATCTGCCTTGTTGTCAGCACAAAATAAGCCGCAAATTGTCACTCCTTTTTGCGCTCTCAAAAAGCTGGCTTTTCCCACCCCATCACAGCTTTATGGCATTCCTGCGGCATGTGACATCTAAACGCCATGCTGTTGGAGTGCCCAGAAGCCTGCCCACATGTAAACAAACATGCACAAGAAGATGGCTTCTGGGCTTCAGAGCATGGGGCATCAAGGCTGGATGACAGGGCAAAGGGAAAGTCTGTTTCGCTCCTAAGTCTCCTTCTTTTTATTGGAATGAAGTACAAGTCTTACTAATTTTTGTTACTAACTTTTATTAGACAGATATGAAAAACAGAATAATATAAATTCACTATCTGGGTTATGTGAATTTTGAGACCTGAGAACTAATTTTAGTGACAAATCAGATAAGCAACAGTTCCTGGTAGTTCTGGCCTTAGTAGCTGTAATTCTTGGGTTTTTAAAAGCAGCCAAATGATGTTTTTTGTTATTCCTATCTATTTGATAGCAAATCTTAGAAACAGCTTTTTTTAAAATTCTGAGACTGATGCAGATGTTCCAAAAGAGCACATGTGCATCTAGTGGTTCACACTTTTGGGGTCTGAAAGAGGGCACTTCCCCAGGGATATGCATTGTGAGTTAGAATGCTATGTTTGCATACTGGACAGTTTCCAGTTTGGGAATGTAAAAGCATTTTACATTTCATTTTCTTCTTCCCCACTCTTTCCCCTTTATTTTTATTTTATAATGAAACAGCACTTTTGCACTAAACTACTGTACAGATTGACTCTCCATTATCCAAAATGCTTGGAAACAGAAGTGTTTTGGATTTCACCCCCCCCCCCCAGATTTTGGGGTATTTGCACATACATCTTGCAGATGGGACCCTAAGCATCAAATTATGTTTCATATACACTACATACATACATACAGCCTTTAGGCAACTTTATACATAATGTTTTTAATAATTTGTGCCTGAAACAAAATTTGTGTATACTAAACCATCAGAATGTAAAGGAGTCACTATCTCCTCCACCTATGTGGTCAATTTTGGAATATTTTGGATTTTGGAATTCCAGATAAGACATATTCAACCTTTATCACTATTTCACTTGTTCACTCATGTACTATGAATTTAAGATAAATAGCAAGTAAAATATGCTTCAAAGATGTAGGATCATTCTCTCTATTTTAGCAAACCATGGCCCTAGGTGTTTGTTTGTTTGTTTGTTTGGGTGTTGTAGTTCTTTGTGAGGATGCAAGAAATTGCTAGGAAACAAATACACACTGCCAAAAAGAGAGTCCACTGAAAGAAAACAAGTAGGTATAGAGATCACAACAACAGATAATAGCCTTCAAAATTGAAGAATTTATGTGAGAGTTTACACTTTTTAAGAAAAGTCTGGAAGAGCCCTTGTTGCTTGTTGATTTTCCACCATCTTCCATTTCTCAGGTGAGTTACAGACTGCCCGTTTGGGGCAGCCTGCACCCGCCCCTTTCCCCGCTGTATTGGGGCCTCAGCTGCCAGACCGGCAGCCTCTGAGGCCCTGATCCGCCGCTTTGCAGGCTGCGGGGAAGCGGCAAAAGGCCGCGGGGAAGCGGCTGGAAAGGGGTGTCCTCAGGGCTTCAAGCCCCGAGGACACCCGGTGATGGCAGGGAGGAGGAGAAAGGGACCACTTGGCCCCTTTCTCCTCTGCATTGCTGGGCGCAGCCATGTAAAGGCTGCGTCCAGCGATGCAAACCCCAGAAGGAGCTCTGTTTCGGAGCTCCTACTTGCACCGCGGAAAGGGCTCTTTAGGCGCCCTCGCGTGGCACAAAGACGTCACACCCGCGCCGCCTCGTTTGGAGGCGGTGTGGTCGTGACGTCGTAATGGCGGCTGTGTGGAATGGCCACCGCCACTTTGTACGGACTGGGTCCGTACTAGGGTTAGGGGCGTCAGGAAGTGACGCCCCTTTCTAACCCTAATACGGACCCAGTCTGTATTTTCAGGCCCGTCTGTAACGGGCTTCAGTCTACACAAAGTTTAGGTAAACCTTAACTTGAAAGCTCTATGGCCTTGCAAAACAGAGGTTCCATTTTTAGTGCTCAAATTTGCTGCCTCAGAAAACAAACTTGTTGATTTACCCCCCCCCCCCCCCCCCCCCCCGACCCCCTGATTCGCAATAACTATCGGCCTGTTCACTGCTGCCTTTTCTGGGAAGGTATCGGAGAGCTGTTGCCTTCCAGCTTCAAGCGATCTTGGATGAAACGGATTTTTGACCCATTTCAAACCGGCTTCCGGGCGGGTATGGAGTTGAGACCGCCTGGTCGCCTTAGTCGATGATCTCCGTCTGGCATGGACAGGGGAAGCTGTCCCTGTTAGTGCTTTTGGACATCTCAGCAGCTTTCGCTACCATCGACCATGGTATCCTTCTGGAACGCCTGAGGGAGTTAGGTATTGGGGGCACTGTGCTCCGTGTTTCCATTCCTACCTCTGGGTAGATTCCAGATGGTGCAGCTGGGATATTGTTGTTTGATAAGAGGCGCTTACATCTGGCGTCCCTCAAGGAGCAATCTGTCCCCCATGCTATTTAACATTATATGAAACCGCTGGGAGAGATCATCCGGAGACACGGGGCACAGTGTTATCAATACACTGATGGCACCAAATATGTTTCTCTGTGCCTCTGACTGATGCAGTGACTAGGGTGGCATCTCTCCTCTAAATGCTTGCTTGGAGTCAGTAATGGGCTGGATGAGGGAAAAAACAGACTCATTTGAATCCAGAGAAAAGAAGAGTACTTGTGATAGGCTCCCCGGGCCCAGGGAAGGAAATTATTCCACCTGTCCTGAATGGGGTCATGCTCCCCCTGAGACTCAGTTCGCAGTCTGGGGGTGCTTTGACTCTCGCTACACCTGACATCTCAGGTGGATGCGACCGTCAGGAGCACCTGTTATCAGCTTCGGCTGATACATCAGCTGCGACCTTACCTGGGCCGGGGGGACCTTGAAACGTGGTACATGTTTCTGGTAACCTCTCGGTTGGACTTCTGTAATGCACTCTACATGGGGCAACCCTTGTACCAAACCCAGAAGCTTCAATTAGTACAGATAGGCAGCAAGGTTGGTCATTGGATGTTCCAGAACTAGCCATATAACACCAATTTTACAAAATCTACCTGTTGCCCATTCGCTTCCGGGCACATACAGGTGTTGGTTATTACCTAAAGCCCTAAATGGCTGGGCCCAGTGTACTTGGAGGACTGCCTCTCCCCATATAATCTGCCCCGCACTCTCAGATCGGTCAGGAAGCAATCTGTTGAGGGTTCCTAAGGCGAAATATCTCGTCTCACAAAGGGCATTCTCCTTCTCGGCCCACAGACCTGGAACTCCCTTCCCGACGAGCTCAGCTCTGTCGCCTCTCTTGATCTTTTTAGGAAGAAACTAAAGACTTTTCTCTTCCGACAAGCTTTCCCCCATATGTCCTGATGTTATGCGGTTCTCCCCCCTGAAAATACAACTGTTTATCCAGCTAGTTTTTGTGTGTGTGTTTGAAGAGGTGTATGTTTTTAGTTTTTAAATTGCATTCGGTGTTTTTAACATGTTGTTGGTGATACTTGTTAGTTAATGTTATATTGTGTTCTTTTGTTGTACATCGCTGTGATCGAATTTGATTTGGAATAGCGGTTATAAATAAATTTTCTATTATGATGATGATTATATATTATTATATTATTATTAAAAATTAGCGCCATGTTAGTCTGTTAGATCTTGTAGTAAATTGGCAGCATGAGTTTTGTAGGCTTCAGTCTACTTCTTCAGAGGCATCTATAAATGAATCTCAAAAGCTTATGCTGCCAATTCTTTCTTTCATTTAGTCCCAATGTGCTACAAGATCTCTCTGCTGCATACTTGTTGATTTACTGTCGCTCTATTGAACTGAGTATGGCCAATTTTCTGCTGACTCAGTTGTGGATCTGACAATGTGGAGAAGCCACATGTGTGTGGATTATAATCTGAGACTTTCCTTTGTTCATTGAGGATTTACTCTCTTTCTCATAA
>NC_056523.1:119002419-119023246 GCF_019175285.1 Sceloporus undulatus | reverse complement strand
GGCTATGGAGTTGAGACCGCCATGGTCGCCTTAGTCGATGATCTCCGTCTGGGCATGGACAGGGGAAGCGTGTCCCTGTTAGTGCTTTTGGACATCTCAGCAGCTTTCGATACCATCGACCATGGTATCCTTCTGGAACGCTTGAGGGAGTTAGGTATTGGGGGCACTGCGCTCCAGTGTTTCCATTCCTACCTCTCGGGTAGATTCCAGATGGTGCAGCTGGGATATTGTTGTTCTGATAAGAGGGCGCTTACATCTGGCGTCCCTCAAGGAGCAATCTTGTCCCCCATGCTATTTAACAGCCCTTTGGAACACGCTGCCCATAGAGCTCCGCTCATCTACCACCCTGGCCCAATTTAGGAAGGACCTCAAAACCTTCCTATTCCAGCAGGCATTCCCCGATTAAAGATCCTGTGGGCCTCCCTCCTCTTCCGTGGCCATGAGGTTGGGCTATGGGGGCTTTTTATTTTTATTTTTATTTTTATTTTTATTTTATTTTATTTTATTTTATTTTGTTATTTTTGTAAGCTGTTGTACTTGTGCGGTTTTTAATCTTGTATTTATGATTGTATCATGTTTTTATATTTTTTGTAAGCCGCCCTGATCGTTTGGATATAAATAAAAATTATTATTATTATTATTATTATTATTATTATTATTATTATTATTATTATATGAAACCGCTGGGAGAGATCATCCGGAGACACGGGGCACAGTGTTATCAATACACTGATGACACCCAAATATGTTTCTCTGTGCCTCTGACTGATGCAGTGACTAGGGATGGCATCTCTCCTCTAAATGCTTGCTTGGAGTCAGTAATGGGCTGGATGAGGGAAAACAGACTCAGTTTGAATCCAGAGAAAACGGAAGTACTCGTGATAGGCTCCCAGGGCCCAGGGAAGGAAATTATTCCACCTGTCCTGAATGGGGTCATGCTCCCCCTGAAGGACTCAGTTCGCAGTCTGGGGGTGCTTCTGGACTCATCGCTACACCTGACATCTCAGGTGGATGCAACGGTCAGGAGCACCTGTTATCAGCTTCGGCTGATACATCAGCTGCGACCTTACCTGGGCCGGGGGGACCTTGAAACGCTGGTACATGTTCTGGTAACCTCTCGGTTGGACTTCTGTAATGCACTCTACATGGGGCAACCCTTGTACCAAACCCAGAAGCTTCAATTAGTACAGAATATGGCAGCAAGGTTGGTCATTGGATGTTCCAGAACTAGCCATATAACACCAATTTTACAAAATCTACACTGGCTGCCCATTCGCTTCCGGGCACAATACAAGGTGTTGGTTATTACCTATAAAGCCCTAAATGGCTTGGGCCCAGGGTACTTGGAGGACTGCCTCTCCCTATATAATCTGCCCCGCACTCTCAGATCGGTCAGGAAGCATCTATTGAGGGTTCCTAAGGCGAAATATATCTCGTCTTCACAAAGGGCATTCTCCTTCTCGGCCCCACAGACCTGGAACTCCCTTCCCGACGAGCTCAGCTCTGTCGCCTCTCTTGATCTTTTTAGGAAGAAACTAAAGACTTTTCTCTTCCGACAAGCTTTCCCCCATATGTCCTGATGTTATGCGGTTCTCCCCCCTGAAATACAACTGTTTATCCAGCTAGTTTTTGTGTGTGTGTTTGAAGAGGTTGTATGTTTTATAGTTTTTTAAATTGCATTCGGATGTTTTTAACATGTTGTTGGTGATACTTGTTAGTTAAATGTTATATTGTGTTACTTTTGTTGTACATCGCTGTGATCGAATTTGGAATTTGGAATAGCGGTATATAAATAAATTTTATTATTATGATGATTATTATTATGATTATTATTATTATTATTAAAAATGTAGCCATGTTAGTCTGTAGAATCTTGTAGTAGAATTGGCAGCATGAGTTTTTGTAGGCTTCAGTCTACTTCTTCAGAGGCATCTATAAAATGAATCTACAAAAGCTTATGCTGCCAATTTCTTTCTTTCATTTAGTCCCAAATGTGCTACAAGATCTCTCTGCATACTTGTTGATTTACTGTCAGCTCTATTGAACTGAGTATGGCCAATTTTCTGCTGACTCAGTTGTGGATCATTGAAATGTGGTAGAAGCCACATGTGTGTGGATTATAATCTGAGACATTTTCCTTTGTTCATTGAGGATTTACTCTCTTTCTCATAAATAATAATGATCATCTTTTAAAAAACACGTGAAGATAGATCAAAGTCTAAGGTATATGCTTGACTGATAAGGCAAATGTATAATCTTTGGTGATAGTGAGACATGAATAAATTATGCTCTTTTGTACCAATTGATGTAAGACACCTTTCCTGCCCTTTTGGAAAATTAGAAGAGAGGTTTCTCTGTAGCCAGCAAAGTTTAAGTTAGATGTATAAAAAAAGATTTATATGGTTGTTATCCCACATGAAAGCATTCAAAGGATACATACCAACTGATAAAAGGAACCGTCATAAAGGTAAGGGTCCTAATTTGCTTCCTAGTTTTATTTCAGTTTAGGCATAAAAGTTATTGAGATTCACTATATTCATGCTGGTTTCCTATCAAACAGAATATCAGGGGAACACCTCTGTTGAGCTCTCTACACGAAATTGTCCTTCTGTATGTCTCATAATCGGCTGTGATGTGGCCAGGCGTCTGGTGGTGACAAGCAGACATCTTTGATTTATTGGCTAATATCACTGCTTGTTAGTGGATGGTTGAGCAGGAGACTAAAAGAGCATAAAATCAGAGGGAATAAATTATGAAGGCATCGAACTGTGCCATTACAAACCCCTCCCTGTCACAGCTGTGACATCTCACAGGACATGGAGGATGAGAGACATTCCTTCTTCAAAGGGCTACAGCCAATGCCTTCTGATTTCAAGCAAAATAATTTTTAATCCCCCTAATCAAACCTGAAAATGTATTTTCTAAGCAAGATGCAGCATTTTCTGTCACAGTAACACTGTGTATACATACATTTGTTAGCAAAACAAAACTGCAAATTATAAGGTATTTTAAAGTGATGTACCCCCTATGTCTCCTATACACTACGTGTGCTAGTTACAAAAGGGAGCTAGAGATTTTCCACAGGCATCTTCTATGAAATGCAGAAATATTTGTGAAGTAGCTGATTTTGGGGTGAAGCATTTATTTTTAAATCATTCTCATACATCCAATCAGAAATCTATGAAATTAGGAGTGTGATAAAACAACCACCACTGCAAAAACCACATAAATAAAAATTAAAATAAAATTATTTTTAAAAAGTAAAAATAATGAAAAGTCATTTTCATTTGTCACAGCCAACTAAATTTTCCATGTGTCTGTGAGTCTCTTAATGGCAAATACATGATTAATATTCACTAATATTTTAACTGTAAAATTGCTCTGTTTTGTTCCCATGCCATCAAGGTTCTTTTAGTCTGAAGGACACATCTTCACCCTACTGTTCATCCTCATGAATAATTTTTTTTGATAAATAATGGCAGGGAAATCCTAGATATGTCTACTTGGAGGGAAACGTCACTGAGTTCCCAGTCATAGCTATAAAGAATTAACTGCCTAAGGCACAAGTTGACAAAAAATTACTGTACATTTGAGCATAGTTTAGTAGTGAAGAATTATTTGTGCCCCACAATAATAATATAGTAAAAAGAGTACACAATACCCTTCCTTTCACCCAACAAGTGACAACCTATTCCTCTTACTGAATTAAGAATGGCTAATTGTGAAGGTGCTATTGTTAAACCGTTTAAAGTTAAAGATTCCTTTCCTGGACGAGAAAATATTAGTTGTCAAACCCAGGGCTTTAAAAATGTAGGCATTATAGTTTGTCCTTCTCTTCCAAAGGAATCCATTTGGTGTTTATACATATCTTCAAGTCAACTCTTACTTATGGTGACCCAAGCAAGACACAAAATAATTGAAGAAAAAGGGGAGTTTGAAATTGCTCTTCTCGGTTCACTTTAGTGAGTCAATTTACAAAGCAAATTTCCCATTGTTACTATTAAAAAACCCCCCACCTGCAATGGGATCTTGTTGTCTGGGAGGCTATTCTGGGAGCCAGAATAAAACAAGGGATGTTGGAATGGTTATGCCTGGGAATCACATTCAAATAAAAGGAACAAGTAAAACTGATTCCATCTATGGAATTGCTAAGTAGTCAGTGGGTGTAAATGGAAGGGTCATGGAGTGTGTAAAGCTTATTAAAGTGCTGTGGTTGTATACTGAAAGGCTCAAGTAAAAACAGGGGCCACAAAAGGTGGAGAATGTTGTCTAGCAGCCAGGTAAGAATAAGTATTTTTGCTCTTGAGTTGTGCTTTTGTATATTAAAACTTCACTTCTGTTCAGCACTTTTAGTCAATTCAAAAGCCAACTAAGGCTGCTTTGCCAACTCTGTGGATTCAGTTATTCAGTTTCTCAGATCAATAGGGGGGAAAGTCACATTGAACATGAAGGTGTCACCACCCCTTCCTTGAATCCATTAGTCAGATTTGCAGTGTTCCCAAAAAGGGAAAGAAAAGGAAAAGGAAAGCAAGAAACATTTGTTGATGCTATTCAAAACTGTAGCACAAGATTGTTTCCTTAAAAAAAAATCTACTTCAGGTTTTATCTGCCACTATAATTTAGCTGTTTCAATGCAAACTTCCTCCTTACCATTCTTGTTTGCTGGTATCATAGACTCTTTTGCCCTTGGTCTCTTGGCAATCAGGTTTGTTGATAGTAGAACTTGTGGGTAACATTGCAGCAAACAACTTTTCATTTTACATAGTACAGTTTCAGAGATATATTTTGATTTGCATATCACTACAGGATAATTAAGTGTTTCTTGTGCATTTTGAGATAGCAAGAACGCCCTTTTTTAAAAAACAAAAACAAAAAAGCTTTAGAGTAGGCCAGGCCAAAGCTGCACAACTGTCCAAAGCATATAGTAAAAAGAAAAAAGCCTTTAGCAACAGGAGTGTGTGTGCACATGTGTCACATTCCCTTATTTTCTTTTCTGAAATGCTGGAGGGTATCCAAAGGTTGCAAGTCTGAGCCAAGAGGACACCTCAAAATCAAACAAAATTTACATAGACCAGTCCATCTGTTTGAATCTTTGAACCATTCTCCATTTTCCATCAGAAAGCATTTTCATCTAATAGTTTTCTAAGCACTTTAAGGCCTGCTTGAATGAACATTATAATGCCATCACATTCCTCTCATGTATATTTAACATGTTTCTGAAGTGGTTTAACCCATAGCCACTTTAGAGTCCTGTGATTTCCCCTCAATATCTCAGTTTGTTTTGGGTATCCAGGAAGGAAATCTACCTTCCCTCAGGACACAAATATTGAATAATACCAATAGTAGGGTAATAACATCCCACAGAAGATTTAGTAGAATACCGTGTATGTTTTCTTTGTCTTGTTTTTGACACTCCTGCAATGGTGTTGTGTTTCCAAGAGTCATTAATTGGTCAAATTACATAGAAAAATATTTGAAAAGTGAACCATCCAACAAGCACAAAATTACTTCTTAGGCTTAAGGTGCCAGCTGGGAATGGAGAAAGTGAATGGGCAAGTGCTAGCTGCTTGTGACCAAGTGAAGTGAATGGGAAATAGCATCATTTCTGATATGAATGAATGAATGAGATGGCATTTTTCCAGCAATCTTTTATGAGTATGCTTTTTTTGTTCCTCTTGCATAATATGCAATTTAAATACAATTCACAGTAAATGTGTGGAAAGCCATTTTGGCACATAATCAGTGGCAGTAAGTGATGCCAATAGTAGTGTGGCAGTTAATCCACTTTGAGTTATAATCTGAGTTTTAAAGGACCTACCCAAAGTGTAGATCCATTTTAGGGATAAGATTCAGCACTTTGGATAGTTCCCTGAAAGTTCAGAACAAAACCTAGTGTTGATTCACTGCTGCACTTCCGTTGGAACCACTGAAGCTGCTTTCAATCCCATCTTGGGAGAAAGATGGATAGGAATTCAATAAATAAGTATGGATGTAAATAAGCCATCTGTGCTCATCATACTCTAGAACTGGTGTGATCTTATCTAGTATCTGATTTAATATCTTGTTGGCTATTTTTTTTTAAAAAAAATGGTCTGGAAAATTTGTGAAACAAAGGCAGGTTGCAGCATCCGGGAAATGCAGCAGCCAAACGGCGCGGTTCCCGGATGCTGCAAAGAAGGAGAGCGAAAATCACGCTCCTTCCTGCGCCCTGGAAGAGACACCGCAAGTGCCGAAGCGCATCATTTCCTGGGCGTGACATGTGGATGCAGCACGTCCGCTACGTCAAGATGGCGGTGGCCGTGTGGAACGGCCGCCGCCATTTCATACAGACTCAGTCCGTACTAGGGTTAGGAACGTCTGGAAGAGACACCCCTTTCTAACCCTAGTACAGACTGAGTCCGTGCTAGGGTGCCCATTTGTAGCGGGCCTAATTAAAGTAGAACAAGAAAACATGTTAACATAAAAAATGAATGGTGATGTAGAAGAAGACAGAAATGAATGGAAGTGGACACACAAAACGGGGAAAAGTAAACAGCTGGCTTTGTGATACAGAGGGCCTATTTCTTGAAGTAATTTCTTTCCTGACTTCCTCATTCTACCCCATCAGAGCCCCCCCCCCCCCCCCCCCACTTTAAGCAGAGAGCTCAGTACTGGCAAGCAGGTTATGGGTTTTGCTTACTTACAGGTTTTTGTAGGCAAAGGGCATATTATTTTTCTCATCTATTATTATTCAAACAGGCTTGCAAGAATTTTACAAGCACAGTGTGCTCAGGACTCCTCTTTTTGTTTTCACTGTAGTTTATTCCTAAATTTGCAGAGGATCTTTTGACTGTAGCCTTTATTATTCCTGGAAGGACTCAATCTAGATTAATCTTTCTTGGTGCTTAGATGCCTTTAAGAAGGCAGTCAAGACGGATCTCTTCTGGCGGGTCTTACCATCTTGATCCCTATGGTGGATCTCCCATCCGTTTTAGATGGTCCACTCCATTTGATTGCAATTGATCAGAATTTTAATTGTGAATTTTTATTAATGTAAGATGGGGATGGTTAAGGGCTTTAATTGAGTTATTATTGTTTTATTGTATTTTATCTCTGCTGTAATCCTGCCTCGATCCCCAGGGAGAGGCGGGAAAATATAATGTATTATTATTAATTATTAATCATTTAGTACACTTCTGACTGAAAATTCCTGAGGCAGCTCAACTACATAGGAGGTTTGATTGGCCAGTTTTCCCAGATCACTTGGGGGGGGGTCACCCCCTAATCTTGGATGGGCTTGAACCTCACAAATCCTGTTCTGGGATCTATCATCATTTGCATCCTTGTTTCTTTTCCTTTCCATTCTATTTTCCCTTCTAGTACTGGAAGCCTGTTTCCAAGATGAATTTGCATCAGCATTTCTAGAATGTCAGATCCTTTGCAAGAATAGTTTATTTTCTGTCCTCTAAGCTTTTATTTAAAGCTGAGTGGAAAACTCCATCAATTATGCATATTAGGTTAAATTTTGAAAAGTTGGAACTTGCTTGTGGCAATACTACTGCAATTTCCCCATATTCATGGACACATTACAGCAAATGGGGAGTTACTTGCATATTACATAAAAAGTAAAATGAGTTGTTGTTAAGAGGATTATTTTAATAGAATAAGGAATTGTAATTTTCCTTCACTTAGGAAACAACAGTGTGTAGACCTAAGGGTTTTTCTACACATATTAGCTTTATTAACAGTATCCTAGCTGCAGTACAGATGTGCATATAAACAGATTTATAATCTAAATCTGATGAACATTATAGAGAAAAATGAAGAAGTGATCATAAAGTAGTGCTGTTGTGAAGAAGAGATGCGGTTGGGCTGCTCAGAACCCCCCCTCCCAAAGAAAAGCATAGCTGTGCTATTCCTCAATGTGTTTTCAGTCTTGAACAACTTCAACCCAACTTGGATAGCAGAAGAAAATAATTTGCACAGAGATATCTATGCAAATTGCTATGGCGCGTTACAGACCGTCCTCAAGCGGCTGTTCTCCCACCGTCGCCATTAGCTGCGGCAGGAAGCCCCAGCAGCCAGACCGCGAGGCTTCTGGCCGCAGCGAAAAAGGAGCGCCGAAACCGTGCTCATTTTTGGCCCGCGAAAGTGACGCCGCAAGGCATGAGGCACGCACTCGTGGCATCATTCCGCTGTGCCATGTCTGGACGCACAGCATCCACGACGTAAAAATGGCAGTGCCCATGTGGATGGGTGCTGCCATTTAGGACGCGCTCCACGCATGTTGAGAATGGGGCCAGTTAGGAAGGGGCAACCCTTCCTAACCTTAGCACGCTCCTTCCTAACCCTAGGACACGCGGAGCGTGTCCTAAATGGCGGTCTGTAACCTGCCTATGTTACACTAAATGGTGGTAACAATAAATTCAGGCCCACTGTCAGTATGCAAAAACAAAAACAAAAACAAAAAAACACCAAAATAAAGCATTATTGTGCCACAGAAGAAAACTGTGTGAGCAAATCATTTGTTATTTTTTTCACCCATTATCTATGAGAAGTCCAGAAGATTCTCTTCCACATGTATATCCAATATATGGAAGGGTAAAAAGGACTCTGCCTTGGTCCTGACATGTAAATATTTGGTAAAACCTCTGAAAATAAAAGCTTGTGTCCATCTACAGTTATATGCATGTAGCCCTCACATGAAATAGCTATCCCAGTTTCATTTTAAGTGCCATGCACCCCAGTTAAGTATTTTAGGCCCTGTACAGATGAGAACAAAGGGGTGGCTTTCTATATAGATATAGGATGGGGGACACCTGGCTGAATGAAACTACATGTGAAAGGGATCTGGGAGTCCAAGTGGACCACAAGTTGAACATGAGTGAACAGTGTGATGCGGCAGCTAAAAAGGCCAATGCAATTTTAGGCTGCATGAATAAAAGTATAGTGTCTAGATCAAGGGAAGCAATAGTGCCACTGTATTCTGCTTTGGTCAGGCCCCACCTGGAATACTGTGTCCAGTTCTGGGCACCACAATTTAAAAAGGAAATTGAGAAACTGGAGTGTGTCCAAAGGAGGGTGACTAAAATGGTGAAAGGTCTGGAAACTATGCCCTATGGGGAACGACTCAGGGAGCTGGGGATATTTAGCCTGGAGAAGAGAAGGTTAAGAGGTGATATGATAGCCTTGTTTAAATATTTGAAAGGAAGTCATATTGAGGAGGGAGCAAGCTTGTTTTCTGCTGCTCCAGACAACAGGACCCGGAACAATGGATGCAAGCTGCAGGAAAAGAGATTCCACCTCAACATTAGGAAGAACTTCCTGACAGTAAGGGCTGTTCGACAGTGGAACACGCTCCCTCGGAGTGTAGTGGAGTCTCCTTCCCTGGAGATCTTCAAACAGAGGCTGGATGGCCATCTGTCGGGGATGCTTTGATTTGGATTTCCTGCATGGCAGGGGGTTGGACTGGATGGCCCTTGCGGTCTCTTCCAACTCTATGATTCTATGATTCTCTGGATCGTTGCCGCAGCAACCACATGGCTGCGGCAATGATCCACTGCCAAAAGGAGCTCCGAAATGGAGCTCCTTCCTGCAATTCCGCCAAGGCACCATTTGCACCCTGGGGCATTGAGGTGACGTGTCTTGTGCACTGTGCTGTTTGGACGTATTGCACAAGACATGTCATTGGTATGTGCACTGTCTAAACGTAAGCACACCAAAATGGTGGCACCCATATGTTCTAGGGCTCAGGAGTGTGTGGTTGCTGCACGCTCCCGAGCCCTAGTATCGGAGCAGCCGTGCTGCTTTTGGCCTGTCTGTACTGGGCCTTAGTCTCCTAGATGTACTTTTGTTTTGTAGAACATACACAGATGTGGACTTACAGCATAAGCCATTATATAATATTGCTATTAACTATATTTCAATCATATGCCTTGTACAGGATTTTCTCTATGAACAAATGAAGAAACAAAGAAATTGAAAATGACAAAAATGCTCCAAGAAATAAATTGATTTAGTCATTGGGGTCCTTTTTTTTTTTTTTTTGTCCCATGTTACCATATGGGGTGGAAATGTTTTCTACATTGTTTTTCTCTAAACTGTGGCTCAGGGAAGAGGGAGTGCTGTGCTCTGGTTGCCTTATATGCTGGCTCTATTTGGAAGAAACTGTGTTACAGGTTCACCATTATTTTAGTATACACTTTTTCAGAAATTAAACCTTGAAGCATGAATATTAAGATACAAGGAAATCTTTCTAGAGTGAAAAGCTGGATAGTTCTGAGTGAAAAACATAATCTTACCATCTAGTCTTGGTCATGCACCATCGAATCCAAAACAAAGATGATAGGGAGAAAAATAAATAAACAAACAAATGACCCCCTCTTGTTAATATGGAAGTGGTCTCCCTATAATGGTCAGTGACTGAACCAATAGATGCTGGCAATAAAAGTGCTCTTCCGAAAGATAAGAGGTGGGCTGTTTACACAATTTCCAACAAAGTCAGATCCAAATCTCTCTGACAGCCTTTATGCTGCATCTGCTACACTGCTGCTACCATCACAGTTGATGCTGCTGTTCCTACCTGGTAAATACCATTACAGTGCTGGGATCAGTTTGAACCTCTGTTCTCATTATTAAATAAACTTTAAGTAAATAGATACTTCTTTTTGGACACAACTAGACAATGTGATGTCAAAGGCTTTCATGGCCGACAGCCATAATTTTTTGTGGGTATTTAGGGCTATGAGGCTGTTAAGCCTTGCCATTCAACAACAGAACAATACACAGATCAACATGCAAACCACTTCCCCTCAACAAACAGTATATATACCCCTCTCTCTTCCATGCCAGCATTCTCTGTAGATGCCAGCCACAGCTGCTGGCGAAACATCAGGAATAAACTCTTCTAAAACAGGTACTCAAAGCCCCCAAAAAACACAAAAAAACTACAACTAGACAATCTTGTCAAGAGAAACCCTTTACCTTTACATTGATAGATAAATGCCTGTTACAGGAATATACAACAATTATTGCATCTGAGGAAGTAGACTGAAGTCTATGAATGTTCATGCTGGCACCTTTTTTCAGTTATTCTTATTCTCAAAGGTGCTACAAGATCTCTCTACATAGTTATAGCAATGGTTTGCAGTACCTCTGGGAGAGTATTATTTTTCACTGATGCCTGTGTCTTTCATTCATACAAGATATATAAATGTTCAGTTTGCGAAAATGAATATAAAATAATGTAATGAAGATGTGTAAATTGTAAGATGTTTGATGCCATATTAGAAACATAAATGATAAATAATGCACTAGACAATGAGAATGCTATGTTCCTTCACTAGGAGAGTAATAATTGTTTGTGTGTGTGTTTAAAATAGTCTAAAAGATTATGAATCTGCTTGCTCATATGAAATATTTTGTAAGTTCCATTCTTAAGAGTGTTTAAGCAAAGTGTTGATACTAAATCTACCTGCTTTGACTATACTGTTGGTCACAAACTGGGAGGCCAGCTGCTTAGACAGTGATGATAGGGACCTCCAAACAGACCTCCAAGCAACTTGGTGACAAATGACAGATAGTCCTCAATCCCCCAGTCTGAAGAGATGCAGGTGGAATACCATGCCTAGTTCATCTGAAATGTCTTCTAACAGGCAGGCACTAGAATTTATTGGTGTCAAGGAAATGGCCCACAATGCAAGAAATGTGTGTTTTATTTTATTTTACTTTGGACTGAAACAGATAGGGCCAATGAAGTGGCTTTCATCTCCACTTTAGAGATATGGTATTCAACAATACATGCCTCCAAAGCAGCAAGAAGCTGTGCAGAAGCCGTGCTCCAGTCTTTAAGCAAAAGGAGCTTGGAAAGCCTGACACCTGGCCAACACTGGTTGGGCCCTGCATCAGCAGCCTGCCTTTGGAGTGGGTAATGTGGTCAGAAGGGTTTGGGCCCATTTCTGTCCACAGCAGATTCAGGCTGCTCCTTCACACCCATTTGCTTTGGACCTTTGTATTCCACCTTGTATTTTTTGGCTATGTATGATTGGACTGAACAAACAGGATTCTGCACGTTCAAATGCTTCTCCAGACATGCAACATTTCTATAACTGACAATTGGGAACAGAACATACTCCATAATTCACATGCTATGTACCTTAGTGCATGAGTATTAAAATCTGTATCTACTTTATTTAGGGGTGGAAATAGAAACTCAAGATGACTAATGAGAACAAACTTTTATACAAAATATAAAACAGTATATTCCTGTCACCTCCAGGTCTAGCAATCAAAATAATATTTTAAATCCTGATAAGATTTTAAAGGAGAATACTAGATCAGCAAATCTAAAGGCTACCAACACACTGATTGGAACATTACTCTGAGAGGTGAATACTGTGAGTGTTTGTTTCAGAAAGTAAGATAGAAAACAACAACAACAACAATTTATTTATTCCGCACCTATCCTCAAGGCTCAAAGAAGGGTATAATGTGTGAAATTACAAAACACATATTAAAAAATAAAAGCCAGTGGAGTGGTTTTAAGATTGGTGTGATGTAACCACTCCTCAGTGTACTGGTAATCCATCTAGCTGTCATATTCTGAGTTGGAGTTTCCAGACTTGGTAGAAAGGTAGCCCAATGTAGCCCAATGCATTGCAGATGTCCAGCCTTGAGGTTACCAGCACATATGCTACCATCTTTAGGTCCACCAATTCTAGGAAGGGGCACAGTTGATGTATCAACTGAAGATACGCATCCCTAGACTGGTGTATTGAAATCAGTGTTGAAATATGGTTACAGCTAATTTAATTGCTGTTTATTTCAATGGGAATAAACTAGAAGAAGTTTACCCTGAATTAAACTGAATATGCATTCTTAAGAGTCAAATTATACTCTTTAAGTCATATTACACAAATATACGTTTAACTGATTGATGCTATTCAAATCATAAAAGTAATAGCAACAAATTATTTTTTACTGATATGTAAGCCATCTTCACCTTCACAAAGGTGTCTCAAAGAGCTGAAATATTTTAAAGTATGTTTTGACTGTTCTTCAGTTTCTTTCAATTAAAACATTACTCTGCTGAGAGCTCATTGGCCTAGTCATAGAGTGTGTACACACACATGCACACGCCTGCACACACTCCCTGTGTATGGTTGAATGCAAGCCTACCCATGTGCAACCATGTGTGGTGAATATGTCAAATCAAACAGCAGGAACCTTGATAAGTATTCTCCCTCAGTAAGCTTTGCTTGATAGCTGATGGTCTATGAATTGTTATTATAAGTAGCACCCACTAGTGCCATTACAGATTAAAGACCTGATAGAATTTGCTGGGGATTGCTTTCTAATTTTTCTATGAACTTTTAGCACATTTTTGTGCTAAGTTTCAAAATACAAGTTGTCCACACAGGAAGGAGGGAGGGAGGCAAACGTCAGTGCACAGAATCATAAAGGTTGACTACTGAAATAATTTTTGATGTACATGTTCATGATGAGATGTAGGGAGCCCTGGTGGTGCAGTGGTTAAATGCTGGTACTGCAGCCATCCACAGCCACAAGGTTGTGAGTTTGATCCCAGACAGGGCTTCAAGGTACACTCACCCTTTTATCCTTCTGTAGTTCGCTAAAATGAGTACCCAGCTTGTTGGGGGCAATTGGCTTTCACATTGTAAACCACTTAGAGAGTGCTTAAATGCACTGCAGAATTAATACAGTTTGATACCACATTAACCAGGTAGCCCTGGTGCTGCAGTGGTTAACGCCTGTACAGCAGCCATTCACTCACAAACCATTAGGTTGCGAGTTCAATACCAGCAAAAGGGCTCAACCTCGAGTCAAGCTTGCATCCTTCTAAGGTTACTAAAATGAGTACCCAGATTGTTGGAGGCGATTACCTTACAATTTGTAAATCACTTAGGGAGTGCTTAAGTGCACTGATAAGTGATATAGAAATGTATATGCTATTGCTATTGCTATAACTGTCATGACTTAATGCTGTGGAATTCTGGGATTTGTAGTTTTGTGAGATTTAGCCTTCTCTGTCAAAGAGCTCTATGCTTGTGTCACAATAAACTACCAATCCCAGGATTCCATAGGATGTGGCCATGACAGTTCGGCTGCATTAATTCTGTAGTTTGCTAGCAGCCAGAGAGGTGGCTGGGTAAGAACAGAAAAAAAGAAAGAGAAAAATGCGGATCGGTGACAAATTTCATGTTTTAGGATTGCCACCCCCAACCTGACAGTTTCTAGATGTGTTGAACTAGACAAACTAACCAGACAAAAGTTGCACTACTGGATTAATATTTGATTAGGAAAAAAGTACAAGACTGGACAAGGCAACTGTAAAACTCCAAAAGGGCACTGTTAAAAGAGGCAATAACAAAGTGGATAATGTTGCTATCCAACATACAATTGCTTGTGAATAGTGTGTTGGTTCTCACTTAACTAACAAACTAATTAACAATATTCAATAAAATAAATAATTTCACTCTCATAGTGACAGCAACAAATCAATCACCGATTTAATGCTCATTGTTAATGAATTATTTTTTGAAATAATGTTACAAACTGTCCTAGAGAGAAAGAGAGCTCTGATGTGTCATAGTGAACAATGCCTATCTGTTAAGTGTAAACTCTGCTTCCTCCTATGCTCAGCCTGTACTTTCCAGGTGGAGAAAGGAGGATGTAAAATGCTAGTAAGGCTACAGTAACTCCACACCAAAGAAAAGCAAACTCTTGAAATTTCACTTTCAGAAATGAGGTGGTGTATGTTGATTTTGATGCTTCTAGTGTCATCTTGTTCACAAGGAGGCATCATTTTTGTAAAGCAGAACCCTTGTCTATACACAACTTCCCAAATTTTCATTATAGAACTGACTTCAAAACTAAGCCATGTTCACAAAATCAGAATGGCTACATGTCTACCATCCATGGAGCCAGTTTGAGGGTCACACAAATGATGTCTTCTGCATATATTTCCAGAGAAGTCCAGCTTAGCTAATCATGATGCTACACAACTAGGGATGGACAGCTCTGTTAAGCCCATTTTCGCAGATATCTTATTTCCTCCCACCTCCTAGTCCATTTTATTCCGTGCTTGCAACATGCAAATTTATTTTTGTGCATTAAAAACATATCAATGGATGTATTCCTACTCCATTGGCTAAAACATATTTGTGTAATGCAGTATTTCTGAACATTTTCCCAATGTGTGCATGTTACCAAATCCTTTTCCCCACAACATGAATCCATATATTTCCAAGAATAGTAGTACATGGATTCTTTAACCACAATTAAATCTGAAGTTGAAAGCTTTCATGGCCAGCATCCATGTTTTTTTTGTGGATTTTTCGGGCTATGTGGCCATGTTCTAGAAGATTTTCTTCTTGACGTTTTGCCAGCATCTGTGGCTGGCATCTTCAGAGAATGCTTGCCTGGAAAGCTTGCCTGGAAAGCACAGTCTATATAGACCCACTTTTTCTAGGCAAGCATTCGATGAAGATGTCAGCCAAAGATGCTGGCGAAACGTCAGGAAGAAAATCTTCTAGAACATGGCCACATAGCCCCCCAAAAAACCCCCCACAAAAAACACAATTAAATCCTTTCTGTGTTTGAGCCAAGATTAGGTAAAAGTGTAAAAATCAAGCAAAACATGTTAAATTCTAATAAATCCCTATACATGAGCTTAACAAAGAAATAACAGCACACCATATAGAATACCTTCAGTTATGTTCCTGTCTCTGCCATAACCTTCCTTTGTCACACTGAGAATCATTTTTAGATATTTATTAGTTTTACAGATGAACTGTGAAAATCTAAATAAAAATCTGGAGTGGAGCTCTATTTGTATATGCAATTTCTTCATTTTCTTTCTATTTATTATTTATTTATGGTTTACTGTTAGCATGTTGACAGATTTTCAGGTAGAAAAATGGAATTGTGTTCCCCTTCAGTTTAATTCTAGATAAAGAATTCACTTTCAGGGAATCACTGCTATCTACAGTTTTGCATGACAAAACCAAGTAAACAAAATATAATGTTTTCAATACTAATCTCCTCTACTGATGCTCAAATGCTGAACACTGTGTAAACTGTTCTGATATAAGGTGCTCTAAAAATGTTTCTTCTATTTTATTAATAATAAAATCAACACCTCTACAAAAGAATGTAATACTTACACACTACTGAAAGCACCAAAAATGTGGGTTAAGCAGTAAAATTATTTCTGTATATGCAGTAAAAGGGAAGGTGGCAGAATATTCAAACAGTTAAAAGTGTGATTAAAGCTCAGGGTAAAAAACTATATAACATTTAACAAACTGGAAGGAGCAAAATCTTTCAGTCTATCTGAGTACAAATTTCCCTGACATTGACTGGACTGGAAAGTTGCCAAAAGGAGCAAAGAAAAAGAAGGTGAAGCCCTGATGGAACTATGAAAGGGACATCATACATTGATTCCTTCAGAAATGCAGAGAACAAAACATAGGGGGCATGATGGATTGATAAAAGGTTAAGGGATCGTGGCAGGTAGAAATGATGTGGCTTGCACATTTGCTGGTTTCCATTAACCACATGACCTTCTACCTCTGGGGCTGCACTTAGGAAAGAAAGAATCGTAGGAATTGAATAATAGGGACATTGAGAGAGCTGACATGGCAGGTGAAGGGCTACCCAGGCCAATGAATCAACACTGGTAATTAATCCCTCCCCCCCCCCTTTCAATAGGCCTTCTCTCCCAGTAGGCTAGACATAGGCCACCCCCTCTTCTACATCCATAACAGATAGTGACATGGTCGTTGCACACTGTAGTCACCAACAATTATTTATTTGTTCATGCGAGTGAACAATCAAGGTTGACAACACAGTGCAGCAGCAACAGCAGTAATGCTTTAATCTGATATGATTCAGTACCAAACTGTTGCTGTTCACTCAGAAGGTGTGAAAAATAGACACTGGCGGGGAGTAGCCTTCATTGGGTCTAAATATCCTGAAGACACCTAGTGTCACCTGATCTTGGAAACTAAAAAGGCTGAGGCCTGGTTAGCATTTGTATGGGGGACCACCAAGGAATGCCAAGTGCTGTAGGCTGTATTGCAGAGGGAGGCAATAGCAAACCAACCTGAGAAGTCCTTGACTACAAAACTGCTATAAAATTCATGAGGTTGCCATAAATTGACAGATTCCTTAAAGACATGAACACTCTCACCTTCTCTCTTCCCTCTCCCTCTCCCCATTCCCCTCTCAAATACAGACACAGACAAGTACTCATCATTCATTGGAGGAAATTATTAACCCAACTGAGATTAGAAAGAGGGGGCGACAATGGCTACTCCTCATCTGCAGATGCAGTGGTGTGGAGCTTTCTGGGATTTGTCAGCTACTGAAGAAGCCAAGCTCAATGCCAACCTTGCTGTTCAGTCCATTAGGGGGTTGTCTACACTGGCAAAAATAAGCAGCTTCAACCTGACAAGGCCTAGCTGTTAATATGACTCATGAGCCAAAAACAGGAGGAAATTGGGATGAAGCCATTGTAACAGACCCCTCTTAAAGATGGCAGGCGCTTGGGCTTTATTTATCCCACTGCTGCCACCAAATTTTGTAACAATCTTCCTTCTATATGATGAGGTAATAAAATTACAAATCTCTAGCCTCAAATATATAGTTGGTAGCGTGTTCAAAAACTCATCACTTAGGCCAAGCAGATTGATTGTAAATAAATAAAATAAGTTTATTTTAGAAACAGAACAGAATAAAAGATTGTCAATAATAAGCTGTTGTGAACTTGTCTCTTAATCAATCAATTGCAGAGGTTTACAGAAACTCTTATATCAGATGCGACCCTTTTCCTAATCTTTAGGCCTTCCCTTGGTCTAAAAGATTAAATTTACTCGTTTTACCACACTGTCCCCTAAGAGACTTCAAGACTATAGCCCTTCTCGGGACTAGTCTTTTCCCAACCTCACTCAACCAACCCCCTCCGACTTCTAACCCCCCCTTCTCAACTGCCTCAGAATCTTTATAGCTCCAGCCAGCCTCTGATTGGTTCAGAGTCTCTGGCTCCTGATTGGCTGGCTCAAGATTCTGAGCACCACAGCCATGCTTTAGGATGAAAAACCAGAGCAAATAATGTTGCTCCACCCTAACATGGAATGTGTGCATAATCACACCAAAATATAAACAGCATGAGTGTGGGAATGTGAGAAGGCCTGGGCAACTTACAGAAGTGCTCTGGCGCATGCGCTCTGTGCCCAGTGAAATGCAGCTTCAAGCACCATTGCTCACCCTACTTTTTCCCCTTTTGTTAAGCATATAGGCACATGAGTAGCCAGTTGTAACACTGACCAATCACACCATTAATCTGCCATGTTTTCAATGAAGTGGAATTGCAACAAACATGACAGGCTGCCAATAATGCTATTTGTTTTTGCTGCTGCTGTGTGCCTTTAAGTTGTTTCTGACTTATGGCAACTCTAAGGCAAACCTATCATGGTGGTTTCTTGGTGTGTTTCTTCAGAAACAGTTTGCCATTGCCATCTTCTGAGGCTGAGAGTATGTGAATTGCCCAATGTTAACCAAGGGGTTTCCATGGCAAAGTAGCAGGGATAATAGACCAGTGCATCTTGATGCCACATAGTGTGGACTGGCCATGGGTGTTTGGCTCACTGTGGGAGTGGGTTGTGCAGACAACAGAGGATCCCCCTGATTCAGGATTCTTTTCTATGTGGTCATCCCCTATGAGAGACTAAAGCTCAAACAGGGCAAGACATTATACACATACTGTATAATGGTGTTTGGTAACTTAATATTAGTGGATGCAGTGGCTTAGTGGTTCAAATGCCAGTTCTGATGATTGGAAGATTGGAAGGTTTGCCATTTGAGGCCTGATGGGGTGAGTTCCCATCACTACTCCCAGCTTCTGCCAAACTAGCAGTTTGAAAGCATGCAAATAGATAAATAGGCACACTTAATTGGGAAGGTAACAGCATTTGGTGCAGTCATGCTGGCCACATGACTACCAGAGCAGTTCTTGGACAACACTGACTCTTTGGCTTACAAACAGAGATGACCACCACCCGCTACAGTTAGTTCTGACTAGACATTCATGTCAAGGGACTACCTTTACCTTTACCTTTAACTTAACATTATTAGATCAATCTACAATACAGATATCTATCATATAAGAAGACATGCCCTTAATGGCAAAAATATTTATTCTAAAAGTTGACATTCTAAACAAATCTAAAAAACAAGGGTGTTTTTTTATTTTAAAAATTGTTTACATTTTTATTAACATGCAAAATCTATCCCTTTGATCTTTCTTAATCACAAATAACCTTTTAGCACAGGACACAAGTATTATGATAGGATATCCTTGCAAGGCATGCCAAATAACATGCATTTATAGTACCATCAGCCCTCCATATCCATGCATCCTGCATCCACAGGTACAACAATCCACAGCTTGAAAATATTCCTCCAAAAAGCAAAGCTTGAATTTGCCAAGATGCCACCTTGACACCATTTTACTACACCATTGTATATAATTGGACTTGAACATCCATGGGTTTTGGTATCCATGACGATGGAGGGGGGTCCTGAAAGCAAACCCCAGTGGATATCAAAGGCCCACTGTATATACCAATGGTACTCCATGTGATGGTCCATGGCTGCCACTCTGTGGTGAGGTTCCAAAACAGAAAGAAACAGTTATACTAAATGGACACAAATAAACTGCCTGTCACTAACACACTGGGAGAAAATCCTGCCAGTCCACCATATCAGGCAGCTGAAGAAGAAATGGTATATACCAATAGTTTTACAAACAGACATGGCCCATGGGGCATCATGTTAGTGCTTAAGAATTTTTCAGCTGGAAGTCATCCCTAAGACAACTGCCATCTCAACAAATGATGACATCAGTCATTCCATCAACTAAGGAACTAATTACATGCCATATACAAAAGCTTTGCTGCTTTCCTCTCAAAGACAAAACAGTGAGGGGGAATACTAGAGGATTTTTTATTCTGCACAAAATTTCCATGTGTTTTGTGCAGAAAACAGTATTTTATATGCAGGCAACAGTATTTTATGTACAGAAAATAATATTTCGACATAGGAGTATTGATTTCTCCTATGATGAAATACTCCGGTGTTAAAATGCTATTATCTCTGCAGAAAATATGGTTTTCTGGATGAAACAATCACAAAGAAGTTTGCAACATATGTCCCTATCAGTTTTCGGGCAAGGTACAAGGTGTTGGTTCTAACCTTTAAAGCCCTACATGGCTTGTGTTCTGACTACTTGCGGGAGCGCCTACTTCCATATAATCCTCCCCGCACACTTCAGTCCTCTGGGAAAAATCTACTACAACCTAAGAAGACCCAGAGGACCTTCTCATCAACCGCCCTCAGACTCTGGAACGACTTGCCGGATGATATCCACCCTATTATCACCTTGGAAGCCTTTACAAAGGCTATTAAGATGGATCTCTTCCGACAGGCCTTCTCAGACTAGGTTAGATCCATTAGAGCCATTAGACTTGTCTCCCCTCTCCATTGACACCTCTCTTGATACCAATACCAAAATTGATTGATACCATCACCCCCGTCTTCCCTCCTCTAGGAAGATTCCTTTCTTCCACTAATCTGCCTGAAATTTTAATGTATTCCTATTAGATAGATTTAAATTTTTTGATATTTAATCTCTTTTTATGGGTTGATCACTGTATTTATGATTGGTGGGAGGGTTGGGGGTTTGGGGGGTTTTAAATAGTAATTTTTAATTGTTTGATCTTTTATTTATACTCTTGGAATCCACTTTGATTCCTTTGTGAAAAAGTGG
>NC_056523.1:118963834-119002409 GCF_019175285.1 Sceloporus undulatus | reverse complement strand
AATAATAATAATAATAATAATAATAATAATAATAATAATAATAATAATAATGTCTCCAAGTGCAAAAGCCAGCTTTTGTGTAGAAATACCATTTTTGCCACAAAAAATGCTTTTTCCTGTTCTGAAAATTCTATTTTCTGAGAAAAATAACCAAATATAAATTTTGTGCAGAAAAAAATATCAAACTGTGAAGAGAGGAAGCTGTCATTATTTTTTTGCCTTTGGAAACAAGGGCGGGATACAGACCACCCAAAAAGCAGGTTCTATTTGCTGCGCAATTGTGATGCCGCAGTGCTCCAAATAGTTAAATAAAATTACATACTTCCCCAAGCTCAACCAGGACATGTATTTCACTCACCTCTTTCTTCTTGGAGGGCAAATGAACCTAAACACCTGTGGGTTTTCCAGGTTATGTTGCCATGTTGTGGAAGAACTTATTCCTGACATTTCATCTGCATCTGTGGTTGGCATCTTCAGAGGGTGGTGGCATGAAAGTATGTGGGGTATATATACTGGTATGACCCACAGAAAACTATGGACACAGCCATGAAAGCCTTTGACTTCACAATCCTAAAAATCCTTTCATGTTGTTTTGGTAGTCTTTAAAGGGAACTTTAGATATGAAGTTATGATGAATTCTCTGATTCTTACTTGCTTTCCTGTATGAGAAGGCAGATGAAACATATCAACTCATAGGATATCTCCTATGGCATTTCTACTTGCCTTTTGCAGAAGGCAAAGGCTCATTTCTTTCCTTAATTTGTGCACCAGCCTTGAAATCAGCTAGATTGAAATTTGTGGTCCCAGGAGCAACATTTGTCCCCAAAGCAGCAAACAAATCTGTGATTGTTTGTAATGTCCCAAATTAACAAGCACACCATGTATATTGATGGTGTGGTATAAATGGCAATTCTGGAGTCTAGAAATGCAACAATATCTTGCTCTCCAGTGGTTTCTCTCAAACATCCTCCCCTTCTTTTCCCAGGGAAGGTTGATTGTACACAGTCATATTTTTACATTTACTTAAAGCATACGCTGGGCAACATGCAAGAGATAGACAATCTTCAGCTTTATTTAATCACTTCACTTTCCATTTGAAAAGTAATTCATCATGGGAAGTCAGTAGGGTATAGAGAGCACTAATTGCAGCAAAATATCAAGGACAGTTTTCCTCTGTCTTAATTAAACATTAATGAGTAAAGTTATTTGCAAATGTGGGCTGTAGGGATGGACTTGTCTATCCAAGTTTAGTAAATACTGACATTTGGGTGTCAAAATAAAATACCTTAATTGATATATACAGGAATAACTTTTCTGCCTTTTTTAAATAGTGCACCTGAGCTCACATTCCTCCAAGTTTTTATAGAGTAGTTCCCTGATGAATTATTTATATAGAAACATTACCTGACCTGTCTTAATGACACAAGTGGTTGTTTCCAGATTAATCAATTTGATACAAGGACTATTTTCACTTCTCTCTTGGTTCTTAGTTCATCATAAAGATATGTGATAAGAAATAAGGATTTTTTTTAAAAGAAAAACAGTAGTTATTTCTCCAGTATTCTTTTCCCCATTTTTAATGGCTCTCTGTCTATAGAATATTTACTTCCAGACAATAGAAGTGTATTTCTGATTCAAAAATGTGACTGAAAGCTATGCATTTATTGATGACCCTTTGTTAAATAAGCAAGAGAGAATTTTGCTGGCAGAATTCACTTTTGTTACATGTCGCTTTGAGGCATTTACTGCAAATGAATGTGATATAAAAATAGGGATTTCAAAGTTTGGTGTTTTTTTTTTCTTAGAAGAAAATTGGAATTCAAATGACTACTGCTAAACATTCAGAATTTATGAAATCGGCTTATTAAAGAGTTGGGCATAACTTTGCCTATAAATTGAAGAATGATAGAAATATATATACAGAGAAAAAGAGAGATATCTGAAACTATAATAAATTCTTAGATAACTTATGCAGATAGGAAGAAAAAATTCTACACTGTAGATAAAAAAGTGGGAGCCGGTGTTTAAAATATTGGATGATGACTTGGGGACCAGAGTTTGAATCTCCGCTTGGCTATGGAAACCCACTGGGTGACCTTGGGTGAGTCACAGCCTCTCAGCTCTAGAAAACCCAATGATAGTTTTGGCTTAGGGTTGTCATAAGTCAAAAATGACTTGAAGGCACACAACAACAACAGATAGAAGGAATGGTGTGTTCTACTGAAAACTCATATAAGTATTTAATGGTATGAAATAAGAGAAAGGTAGAACTTAATCTTATTTCATACCATTAAATACTTAAATGAGTTATCGATAGAACACACCATTCCTCCTATCTGTTGTTGCTGTTCTGTGCCTTCAAGTCATTTTTGATTTATGACAAGAAAAGGGTAGAACTTAATCTGATGTGGTGGCTTAGTGGTTAAGACACCATTTCTGATGATTGGAAGATCAGAAGGTTGGGAGTTCAAGGCCTGAGTGTTGCATGATGGGGTGAGCTCCCTTCACTAGTCCCAGCCTCTACCAATCTAGCAGTTTGAAAGCATGAAAATGCATGTAGATAGATAGGTACAACTTATATGTGGGAAGGTAATAGTGTTTGGTGCAGTCATGCTGGCCACATGACCATCAGAGCAGTCCTTGGAAAACACTGGGTCTTTGGCTTAAGAAGGGAGATGAGTACTGCCCCCTACAGTTGGTTTCAACTAGACATTCATATCAAGGGACTCCTTCACATTTACCTTTACCTTTAGAACTTAATCTATAACATCAAGGAAACAGTGATTTGGTGCGTCTGTTATAGATACAGGAGTGTTTTGGACACTGGATATGTGACTCAAGGCAGAAAGAATGTAGTAATTTTATGCATTTAAACCTGGGCTCATAATATAGGAAATAATACTTCTGTATGCCTTTGGCTCTGATGTGTCCTATTTCCTTTCCTCTTGCTCCAGAATTAACTCTGTCTGTGCTAGAGTATGAGAAAACTACCTGCTTACCTTTGGATAGATTGTTCTATTTTTTTTTTATTTTTTTTTTTACTGCCATAGTACATTCATATGCAACAAAAAATTTAAACAGAGGCTGAATTACCATCTGTCAGGAGTGCTTTGCTGCTGTATTCATGCATGGTGGGGGATTGGACTGAATGGCCCTGCTGGTCACTTCCATCTCTATGATTCCATGATTCATGATCAATAAAAATAAATAAGTAAATAAATTGTCCACTGTTAAGTGGGTAGGAATATGGTTTCCCTCCAAAAGTTGTTAGAATACAGCTCCCAGCATTCCTCATTAGTAGCTAGGCTGTTTAGAGCTGTTGGGACTTTTAGCCCACCAGCATCTGGAAGACTGGATAACCCCCCCAATACACACACATAGGAGATTAACAGACGGGCACGAGATGGGGACAGGATCACTCTCCTGTCCTTATCCCATTCTTACCATGATCATGTGAAAGCTTTTCATAAATGTTGTGCTTATCCTGTCATTATCCTGTCACTGAAGTGGAATTGTATCAATGCAAACTTCTGTTAATAAAAAATGGCAGGGCCATTCCACTTCAGTGATGGGACAATGACAGGATAAGCATGACACTGTATGAAATTTTTTCATGTGATCGTGGTCAATTACAGTTCAATTACAGGACACTGACAGGATAAGCACATCATATGAAAATCTTTTCACACTCACTCCATAAGGACAGGTAAAGGACAAGACAAGGACGTCCTTTTCCTCATCTGGTAATCTCCATATTCAGGATTAGGGTTCTTTATGGCATTACTTAGTATATTTGCTTGAGAAGGATTTATACAGTCAACACTTGCCTATTAGAAAGGAAAAGGGTCCCCAGGTTATCTGAGCCATGAGTGATGCATTTGGAGTCACAGGTAGACCTCAAAGAGCATTTATTTGGGCGGAATACAAACTTGTGAAATGGGACTTCTTCCTAAGGATATAATTATTTAACAATTTTCTCCTCAAAAGCAGAAATGTGTAATATTAGCTTTCCACTGTGAGAAAGGCTTTGAAAACTATACATTATTTGAAGCCTCTTTGTAATTTGGGATTTTTTCTGGAAATAAAGTAAAATGCACATGGTTGTTTAGTACAACAAACAGCCTTTTATGTGCAGGAGAAAACATTTTCTGGGGAGCAAATATCTTCTGTGCAGAAAAAGTTGTTTCCCCACACAGAAAAAGCTTTTCTGTAGAAATCAACTACATTTAAATTTTGAACATTTACCATATATTCTGCACACACATTTACCTCTTGGATTGCAGCAGTTTACCAGAAATCCATTCTCTTATTATGTCACTGTAATTACATAGACGACTCCTCTCTTATTCTATATTGACCCCTAAAATTGTTGTGACCTTTGCTGTTGTAATGATGATGAAACAGATGGATAACTGTGATCATAAGATCTCATGGTTGGGTAGCTGTAGACAGTTGCTATAACTTCAGTAATACAATATAACTGTTTTGGAGAGGGATTCACGTGCTCACCATAATACAGGACACGAATCACTACAACGTATTTCTTGGCAGTACTAACCACTCAGATATTCTATACCAAATTTCAGAAACTGGTGTATGATGATTACATTTGTGATTCAGTTTTATCAGTTCATTCTTCTCTTCTGTTAATTATTTTCTTGGTGGTGCCTTGTAAACTGTCTGCTCCTTAACAAGCCCAGTGGTCAATTGGAGCTTAGTGATCAATTATTTTTATTCTAGGAATAGCTACATAAACAAAATACAACCAAAGTATCCAGTTTACCACAGAGCAGTCAACAAATTCTTATTCCCAAAAATTAGTTAAAACCAATGGGTAGTCATTAAAAGAGCCTCTTAGTTCTTTGCTAGTTTGCAGGATTACTTTGACAGACCAAAAAGTTTGACAGTAGTTTGCTTGGTTTCTCCTGATAAGCATGCAATTCATGTTTGACATTGCTATAAATATCAGACGATAGTGTATGGTGTTTTTTGGCCAGTTTTATTCTTGTACTCATCACTTGTTAGTTTGATCACTGAGCCCTGGGATTTATTTACTTCCAATTGTCCCTTTTGTATTTAGCACCAACTTCCGTGTCTGAAGAATCAGCCCATGTCACAAAACAAGCTATTGATTTCGAACAAATCTCTATTTGTCTCATGATGCCCAGTACAGCTGGGCATCATGAGGTGATTTTACAGCTGAAAACTGGAAGAATATTTGCACCATCTTGCCAGTCTCTTTCCCTTGAAAAGTCCTTTCATTTCCACCACCACCACTACTACACCACTCAGGTTTGTGTTTCAATTATTTCATTGTCCTACATTACATGACAGAGTTTCCTCTTTCATTTAATATTTTACAACTTAATTGAAAATAGCATTAAAAGATCTATTTAAAATAGTGATACTGAAACCAAATAAAACAATAGTAGAAAAAGAAAGAAAAAATCCTCCAAATATAAGCAACAACAACAAAAAATTGCTAATTAAAAAGCGTGAACAAATAGAAATATTAAGCTAGAATCTGAAGCTTTTCAAAGTTGGTTCATGAGGAAATGTCCAGATGCCTTGGTAAATTGGAATAGAGGGGAAGGTCAACCCACCCAAAAACAAGGCTAGATGGGGCTGACCCCATCTAAGTGATCACGCAGCGGCGCAGAGGAGCGTTTGGGAAGCCCTCGGACCACTCTTTCTCCTATGCGGCGCAGCGGACAGGGAAGGCAAGCGCATGGCGATGTGAGGCTTTGGTCTCACTAGCCCTTCTTACAGTGGCATATTGGGCTCAAAGCTGGCCCACCGGCTCCCGAACTTTGCCACACGCCCGGGGGACTCTCGTGCTCTGCACCAGCACTGCCGCCGGCGCAAGGAACACCAGCTGCACTCGGCACTTGGTATAGGCGGAGGAAGGGGAGGCGCCAGTGGGAGCGGCATCCTTAAAGCCGGCCCGCCGGCTCCCAGACTTTGCCACACGCCCGGAGAACGCTCATGCTTGTGCGTGTGTAGGCCTTTTTAGGGCCTGTTTTAGGGGTTTTTCGTTGGGTTGTTGTTATTAGGGAATGTTGTTTCTTTTTGTTTTGTTTTGTTATGGGGTAATTTTGCCCTTGATGGGCACGGGGGTGGGTAGGGGATATGGTTGGCTTGAGGATGTGGTGGATGCTAATGTGAATATAATGGAAGCTCCTATTGAGGTTGTGCAGGGCAAGGGGAGGTATGGCGGTAGGAGAGTGGAATTTTGTCGAAAAGGAAGGCGAGATCGATGTGTAATATCTATCTCTCCTTCCATCCACTCTCCTAATCAAAGAAATCTGAGGGTCAGCCCAGCTGTACCACAAACCCTGTTTCTGCTCCTGTGCAATGCCAGGTCTGTAAAAAACAAGACCCACATAATCTACGATCTTTTGCAGGATAAAAACTGCGACCTGGCGTGCATTACTGAGACCTGGCTTGGGCCTGAGAGCGAGGCTGTGTGGACACAGGCCCTCCCAGCTGGGTACTCAGTTAAGAACCAGATCAGGTTAGGTGGGCAGGGTGGTGGTGTTGCCTTGATTCATAAAAACACTCTCTCCTTAACCAGGAGCCCTGTCTGGAAAATGGATTACATTGAGTGTATTTACCTGACCCTGAAGGCCAGAGACAGTCTGGGGATTCTGTTGGTCTACCGGCCACCCCGTGGCCGAGCTGACACAGCTGGTCTCGGAACTGGTGTTGGAGTCCCCGAGGCTTCTTGTCCTGGGGGACCTCAACATCCCTTTCGAGGCCATTCAAAATCCAACAGGTGCAGCTCAGGAGTTCATGTCTACCATGACTGCCATGGGCCTGTCCCAATTGGTCTTGGGGCCCACACATTGTGCTGGTAATACTTTCGATGTGATCTTTAGTATGGACATGGAGTCTCCGTGGGCAGAGATCTCTAATATCTCTGCCCTGTCATGGACGGATCATTTTCTGGTTGAGACTCGAATCAAGGCTTCTACCTTAAGCCCTCCCGGGGGTGGCGGACCTATTAGAATGGTCCACCCTCGAAGGCTGATGGAACCCAAAAGGTTCCAAGAAGCTCTAGAAGGGTATACGGCTGGAACTGACGGCGACTCTGTTGATGCCCTGACTAACATCTGGGATATAGATCTCTCCAGGGCTATACACAGTATCGCTCCCAAGCATCCTCTCCGGCCTGCTTCCAAAAAACAACCCTGGTATACCGAAGACCTCAGGGAAAGGAAGTGGGCTGTGCAACGACTAGAGCGCAAATGGTGAAGACACCAGCACTTAGCCGACAAGGCACTCCTAGAGTCTCATTTGTAGGCCTACGGAATGGCAATAGGTGCAGCAAAGCATTCGTTCTATGCTGCACATATTGCATCCATGGAGTCGCGTCCGGCAGAGCTGTTCAGGGTAGTGAGGGAGCTAACACATCTGCCCCCCTTCCTGAACTCTATTTTAGAACCATCTAAAGCCTGTTGTGACAAATTTAACAACTTCTTCGTGGATAAAATCTCTCGGATAAGGGCTGATCTCGACGCCAGTATTTCTTCAGAATCTCTCAGAGAGGTGTCCAGAGCTTCCGTGGCCCCTGTTATACTGGATCATTTTGAGTTTGTTATACCGAGGAAGTGGACAAGATCCTTTGAAGTGTTAGGAGGATGACATGCTCTCTCGATCCTTGTCCCTCATGGCTGGCGGTTCATGGGGGGTTGTGGTGCTAACTATGTTGCACCGCATAATTAATACATCTCTAAGAGAGGGACAATTTCCATCTAAATTAAAATTAGCAGTGGTTAAACCCCTGCTAAAAAAAACCCTCCTTAGACCCCCTGACTTATAATAACTACCGGCCTATATCGCTGCTGCCATTTTTGGGGAAGGTGATCGAGAGAGCGGTCGCCTTCCAGCTTCAATAGATCTTGGATGAAACGGATTTTCTGGACCCATTTCAAACCGGCTTCCGGGCAGGCTATGGAGTTGAGACTGCCATGGTCGCCTTAGTTGATGATCTCCGTCTGGGCATGGACAGGGGAAGCGTGTCCCTGTTAGTGCTTTTGGACATCTCAGCGGCTTTCGATACCATTGACCATGGTATCCTTCTGGAACGCCTGGGGGAGTTAGGTATTGGGGGCACTGCGCTCCAGTGGTTCCATTCCTACCTCTTGGGTAGATTCCAGATGGTGCAGCTGGGGGACGTTTGCTCCGATAAGAGGGCGCTTACATCTGGCGTCCCTCAAGGAGCGATTCTGTCCCCCATGCTATTCAACATTTACATGAAACCGCTGGGAGAGATCATCCAGAGACACGGGGCGCGGTGTTATCAGTAAGCTGATGACACCCAAATATGTTTCTCTGTGTCCCCGACTGATGCAGTAACAAGGGATGGCATCTCTCCTCTAAATGCCTGCCTGGAGTCGGTAATGGGTTGGATGAGGGAAAACAAACTCAGTGTGAATCCAGAGAAAACGGAAGTACTGGTGATAGGTTCCCCGGGTCTGGGTGGTGAGATTTGCCACCTGGTCCTGAACGGGGTCACGCTCCCCTTGAAGGACTCGGTCCGCAGCTTGGGAGTGCTCCTGGACTCATCACTCCAGTTGTCATCTCAGGTGGATGCGGCGGTCAGGAGCGCTTGTTATCAGCTTCGGCTGATACGCCAGCTGTGTCCTTACCTGGACCGGAAGGACCTTGAAACTGTAGTACATGCTCTGGTAACCTCTCGATTGGATTTCTGCAATGCGCTCTACTTGGGGCAACCCTTGTAACAAACCCGGAAGCTACAGTTAGTGCAGAATATGGCAGCGAGATTGGTCGCTGGCTGTTCCAGGTCTAACCATATAACACCCATCTTGAAAGATCTTCATTGGCTGCCTATTCGCTTCCAGGCTCAATACAAGGTGTTGGTAATGACCTATAAAGCCCTAAATGGCTTGGGCCCAGGATACTTGGAGGACCGCCTCTCCCCATATAATCCGCCCCGCACACTCAGGTCAACAGGGATGAAATTGTTGGAGGTCCCAGCGACACGCTATGTGAGGACCTCACAGAGGGCATTCTCTATCGTGGCCCTCAGATCTTGGAATAGTCTCCCAGATGAGCTCTGCTCCACCACATCCTTAGCTCTTTTTAAAAAGAACCTGAAGACGTATTTCTTTTCCCAAGCCTTCCCACCATGAAAAATCATTTTTTTCCTTTACCCCTCTTCATTGATGACCCAGGAATGTATATATCGACTTCCCCTTCTATCTGGCCCTTTTGTTGCTAGTATCATTGTGTTGTTTTTAATGCTGTTTTAAATTGATTTTATTGGAATGTTTTATATATAATTGTTCGCCGCTTTGATCAAAATTTTGGAAAAGCAGGTTACAAATAAACTATATTATCATCATCATCATCATCATCATCATCATCATCATCATCATCATCATCATCATCTAGTAAATTTGAACTACCTTGATTCCTCTGTAGTTAGGACTGTTCAGGCGATATCAATCAGATGTGTACTAAATGATCATTATTTTTCTATTGCTTTCATAGTACTCAGATGGTTACCAGCTTCAGTTGGATGGTGATGATGGTAATTGTTTTAATGTAATGTATTCTGTATTTTCATTGCTTTGTGAAAGCATACCTGCAAGTAGTCAAATTTCATAATGTCTTGACTGCCAATATTGAGCACTCTTCATTTTAAAAACAATTCCATAATCACTGCAGATGCCAGTACAGAAAATACCTCATCTCCACAGAGCAGACCTCTATAGGACAATATTAGAAGGTCCTGTGAGGAAAAATTCATATTGGAATAAAATAAATATATCCAACTCAATTTGTTTATGACTCTTATTGCTTGCTTGCTAACTGTTCTTAGAATGAAAACAGAATGCACCCAAATACATTTGTCCACAGTTAAAATATCTCAGTGCAAAATGTTCAATTAACTTAACTGTTGATTCCCTCAACCATCTCCCAGTCTCAACCACATATCTGTAATGCAGCAGAGGAAAGGAAAGCAATCCTTTTCTGTTATTTCAAACTTTTGTAGCCTGAAAGAGCATGCTGGATGTGTGTGTGTCTGTCTGTATGTGAGAAAGACACTCTCAGGCTTAACAAAGTTTGCCTGGAGCAATACCATCTTTTCTTGTGATACCATCAGATTGCACAAACTAAGCAGGATTAAATGGAGTCAGGTTGTAGATGACAAGTTTTTTTTTTAAGTGCTGTGAAAAATGATATTTTGGTAGGGCTACTTCTCTGAGCACCATATTTGTTTCTACAGCATGGCACCGAACTGCACTGTTCCTCATGGGATTTAATGAGCTTTGGAAATTGTCTGTTTCCATAACTAGTAACCACCATCACCAACAATCTGTATCCTAGATAATTGAGGAGGTTCCTGATCTCATGTCTGAGGGCAAGGGGAGAAATCTCAAGATGAGACTACTGTCTTGAAAAGGGAGAGATTTGGTTTTTAATGTTGTTTTTCAAACATGTGTCCTGATGGTTCCTGCTACTGCAGTCCACTTTTGAATGGCTGTTGCAAACTATTCATTCTGTTTGTTTGGTCACTTCTTCCCTTTCCTCCCCATATCTTTGCAAACCATGAACAGCACCAGGGCTCAGAGGAAAGGAATAGTCTGTAGGGAAATAGTCAGCTGCATCAAGAACAACATATTATGGTACTTCATTGAAAATTTACCTGTTTTATCATTAACTTTCCCAGTACTGTTCTTACCTCCTCACTCTGCCCTAAATGGTTGAAGCCACAGTACAGTTATCTTTCTTGGGCTGAGGTATACAGGAGCTGTATGATTGTTAACATAAATTGTTCTATGGTTTTGGGTCCCCCCCCTTCAGATCTATTTGGACTTGGATATGTTAGATTCTCAGCATTTTAAAAGTAGAAATAAGATTCAACCACCAGTCCAGTATGTTGGGGGTGGGTGGAGGATGTTCTTAGGTAGCAAAATGTCTTGGTTAGACTCCTCTTTTGTTATGACTTTCCACCAACGGTGAAGAGGAGAAGCAGGAGAGTGGCAATCCTCTCCAACTTTCATGAGTTTACAGTTTGGAAGTTTCATAAAAGGTTGTATTCTACTTATTTTTTCTTAGGGGACTGTTATGAAACTGGCATAAAACATATTGTTAGCTCTAGTGAAGCACTCTACTGCATACCAGAAGGATTTTACCAATTCACTTTTCCTGGGATTATTGGATCTGTATTGCATTTTTTAAAATCAGTGCAGTACCAGCATAGGTTTATCAAGAACAAATCCTGCCAAACTAACTTTATATCTCCTCCCCCCCCCCCCCCCCCTCGTCACTAGTTTAGTAGATGGTGGAGATGCTGTGGGTATCATTTATTTGGATTTCATCAAAACATTTGAAAAGCCCTCCCCTCATTTTTATTAGCCAATGTGGGCTAGATGAGATGTGGGCTAGATGAGAGCACTGTCAAATGCATCCATAATTGATGGGGAATTAATAGAATTAATAGAAGCATAATTTCCAAGTCAAACAAAGCTATAGTCCCACTATATTCTGCACTTCAGTTTTGAGTGCGTAATTTCAAGAAGGATATAGGCAAGTTGGAGTAGATTTACAGAAGAGGTATGGTGAGGAATGATTTAAGGAACTGGGTGGGTTCAGCTTTGTGAAGAGAAGACTGAGGGGTTACATGGTGGCATTTTTAAATACTTCAAGTGCTTTTACAGAGAAGAGAGGGACATGTCTCTGCTGCCCCAGAGGAAAGGACCATGTCTACTTGTTTTAAGTTACAGGAGAAAAAACTGTGATTGAACATTGGAAGGAACGTCTTGACAGTAAGAGCAATTCCGCAATGGTATCAATTGCCTAGACAGCTGATTTATATGATATCCTTCACTTGACATTTTCAGAAAGAGGCAGGACAGCTACTTGCTGGGGATGGTTTAGCTGGAGATCCTGCATTGAGGAGGATGTTGAACTCAATGGTCCATGAGGCTCCTTCCAAATATATGATTCTGTGACTCTATTACTCTTTTTGTTTTGCTTTTATTGTGTTTAATATTATAGTCCAGATTCCAACAAGGCATTTTCCTTTGTTTTCTTTCCCTCCACAGCCCACTGAATCATCAGGCATCTTCTTCTGGGGAATTTCCCAGCCCTCCAGATCAGATACTGAGGGTGAATAGAGGTTGGGGGAGAAGGGCCTTGCTTCTGTTTACAGGTTCAGTGGAGGTAACCACTGGATCCTGGGCATAATTTAATTATGTCTCGATATCTTAACTTGTGTTTTTTTTTTTTTTAAAAATCTATGTCTGTTTTTAATTACAACGTGACCTTATTTGAATTTGCCAAGTAGTCAGCATATAATTTAAAAAACAAAACAAAAATAACACAGCAATGACAAAATTTAAACATCCAGCATTTTCCAAGCAAGCTACTCAGGTCTCAAAGAACTGGCATTAAAAAAAAGAGTTTTGTCTTGTTCCTGGGTCAGGGAACTACTAAAGAGGCAGAACACTGGGACAAGTCTTTGACATCTAACTTCAACATCCCCTCCAAAAAGCACTGTGCTTGTACAAGCTTGGTAAAATGATTTTAGAAGATGTTACAAGATGGACCTGTCAGTCACAAAGCTACACCTTCTCATCTCCTTCCTTGCTTCCCACCCCTGTGTTTTCCTTACGTGGTGCTCATGGGGGAAATACATCAATTTTTGGATATGTCATTCCTGTTACTTGGTGTCCCTCTGAATCCAAATTGCTAGCAAATTCTCAGGAGTGTTCAGTTTTGCACTCAATGTATTTACAAGAAGCCTTGGATCTGTCTGAATTTATCCATGTCTAAACCAGACTCCTATTGTTTCATTCTCTTTGTAAGGAAATCCCTTACCACTTTTTTACATAGTGTATGATGATATCAAGGTTTAATTTATCCCATTGTTTTGCATTTTATGTTGTCTTTATATTTTAATTACCTATTATTACATGGCTTGAGTCATTGGCATAGGAAGGCATAAAACAAATGTCTTAAAACAATGAGATACCAGCTTTAATATTAAAATCTGTTGCATACTAACTTTTCAAAGGGATTCTGTAAAAAATACAACAACAGCCAAATGTACTACCCTAATTTAAAGCTTGGATAGAAAGTGAAGGGTTGCCTTATTGTTTCAAGAGGAATAATTGATTGGAAACACTAATCTTCCTGTACTACAAATCAACAGATTATCAGTGGGGAAGAGTGGCAAAAGAAAATTATGAAGCAACATGCAGAAGCAACAATGGAAAGAAACAATTAGCAGCTAATAAATGGTAGCTGGGGAACAAAAGTGACCAAGGGGAGAGAAGTGATGAAAGTCGTAAGGAAGATTAAGGCAGTCCCAGATGTTCAACCACAAATGCCCAGGAGAAAGATTTGGGACTAAAATGTTTAAGAAAGAAAAAACATTTTATAATTACACATAAATCATATCCATTAGTCCATGACACACTTTTCCTTCCCTAATGATCCAATTCATAAAATGTGATTCTGGGGCAAAGCAACTCCCATGCATTACATTGAATGGCCTGTCTCTGAGGATTCTCAGTGGTCACCCAGAAGCACACAATAAAAAGAAATGTGCCATCTGGATATCCCTTGCTAAGATGAATTTTGAGTCTCTTTCCCCCCTCCTTTTAAAATCTTTTTTTATTTTAATTTTTGCTGCTTCAGGTTCATTATCTTGTGTAGAAAACTGTGTCATAGTGAAAAGGAAGATGACACTACCTCCACTTCTTTTCACCTCTCTCTTTATCCATGCACCATATGACCTTAGTGTCTAGCAAAGGACAAGATGCTGTTCCTCTTCATTAGGGATGAAAATGTTCATTAATTTTGTTACTACAGGAATGAACAAAAGACTTTGCCATTTTTCTCCACATTGTAAGAAAGTCACTGAAAACTACCCAGTTTTCAAAGACTATTCACAGTTTGGAAATTATTCTGTTTTTACAAAGTGAGAAGGGTTTTGTTTTTGTTTTTTGTTTGCACAGAAAACATTATTTAAATGTTATATTCTGTGCCAAATAAAATGCTGTTTTCTATGTAGGAAATGTGCTTTTGTGCAAAAATGTTGTTTTCTGAGCAAACAATATTGTCTTCCCCTTTTCTGTGAAAAAAAAATTTGAAACACGCTGACACATGATCCCCCCTCCCAAACCATGATGATTCTCAACCACATAAGCTTTTCCTCTCCAGGATTTCCCATTTATAGATGATGTCAGGTGGTGAGGGTGGGTGGGATTATTTCCATCCCTACTCTTGATTCCACATACATAAGCTGAATGGGATGGCAGGTGGATTTTGTTTCAGAGGTGATGGTAGGATAAGAACAAGAATGTGAGAAAGTCTGTTTAGCAAACATAACTCTGTCTTTCCAAAGAGGACAATGGCCAGGAGGTCTTTTTTTTTTGGGGGGGGGGAGCACTGTCCAAATCATTTGTTTTCTGAGGCATCCTCCTCAGTCTTCCTAAGATTATCCTTGTATATGATATAATTCTCTGGTTCATCTTTGCAAGAAAATGATATTTATCAATAAACTCAGTGCCAATTAGAATAGAATACTATTTATTTTTCATTTCTGTCATCCTTTTCCTTAACATTGTTGCACTGCTTGTTGCATCAGCTCCTGGATGCTAGAAGCTAATAACAGGAAGAAGAGATATTGCCTGGTAAAGGAGGCATTTACAAAACAGAGGGGTGTTATTGACTCCCACAGCCTGTGAAATCTTGCCTCACCAAGGACAGTGGAGGAGGTGGACCAGAAATCTTTTTCACTACTCATGTAATCTCACCTCACTGCCCCCATGTGTATTCTGTGCCAGCAACATAAACTCCCACTGTGGAGGGCAAGAAAAACAAATTTCCACAACCATAGGTTTATGTCAGTATGATTGGCATTCATTGCTGGAGATGCATTAGGTCAGGCAAATGATAATGTGAATAAAAGACATGTTCTAAGTGGTGTGCTGAATCAGAAAGAGTTTGTACTAGCTATCTGACCCTGTAGCAAGTCACATGTTTCTCAATGAGATACTCTAAGGGCAGGGACAAAAGAATATCAGTTGTTAGCAATTGACCTAAAGAATGCAGGATTATCAATTCTGATTAATGGAAATTATTTTAAATTAATTTCTAGGCATTGATCACACTGATTATGTAGCAACTCCAGTGACTTGCAAGACTTTGGCTATGAGGACTATAGAGAACAGTAGCTTAATAGTAAAAAATGATGTAGATGCTCTATGGTTAAATTTAAGTAATTGGTATTATGCCTATGGACACAGCTTGCATGCAGCAAGGACAATGTTTATTTAATTCAGCAGAAAGGATCTTCACAATATTTATTTTGATTGACTGATTTTGAATACAGATGCTAGGGCCTAATCTAACATTAAGTCATCAAAGTATATGCATTATTTGTTTACAAATAAATATACATACAAATACTCATATGCCCCTCCACATTGATGTTAGCAGGGTTTGCTGTTATTATTTTACATCAGCAATTCACCTTTCATGTAAATGTGTACATGATAGCTAGCAGTAATAGTAAACCAGTATTTAAAAACCAACCAAATAACCAAACAAGCAAAATAATGAACTAAGTCAAGCTTAGGGTTCTTTCACCTCTCACATGTGTATTTCCCGCTTTTAACAAATGTAGACTCAAAAGTAGCCGCTGATTGCAGATAATTGGATGTAGCCTACAACAATCTGATTTTGGATAGTAAAGAAGCCTGTTTTTCCTCAATATGTGTACAGTACACGTTCACATGGACACATTAAGTTGGAATTTAGAGACATGTCTGGAATATGAGTAAGCAAAGGGATCTTTTAGCACCTTTGAGACTGTGTGGAAGAAGTTATAGCATAAGCTTTTTTAGGCCTGGTCTAATTCCTCAGATATATAGAGTGAAGTGTTACCATGATTATGAAAGCTTTTGCTACAGCTTCTTTTACATAATCTCAAAGATGCTAGGAGATCCCATATTAAGGTTTTTACGTTTTTGTCACATGGTATATGGAATTTTTTAATTTATCTTTATTGTATGTTTTTAATATTTAATATAAGAAATTATTTTTTTTTAAAAAAACAACCTCTTTTTCTAATAACAGTGAAGTCCTATCCACGTTTTATCAGAAGCCAATGCCACTGAACACAATAGAGTTTATTCGCTGCTCAGTATGGTTAAGCTTGCAGTCTTTTCATGTTAAGAGTTCAAGGCATGTTTACTCAGAAATGAAACCCACTTTATACTATAGCGCTTGCACCATAGCTGGGGTAGTTAGGTTTGCAGTCTACTACGCTGTGTTTGTCTGTGGGTGTCATCAAGTTGTCTGCTGACTTATGGCATTCACATGAATTTCATAGAGATTTTTAAGGCAAGAAATACTCAGAGTAAGGAGCTTATTGCTTGGCTATTAAAACTGGTTTACCTCTATCCAGTTTAACGCTTAATTAGGATAGCATCTTGATCTTATTAGAAGGTTTTTGCCACTGAATTTGCCACCAGAATACAGCCTGGGTCCATCCACACTTCCAGGAGTGCTCCACCAGCCATTTTCCTAAGTCAGAAAACTCCCAGATTTGAAAAGAGCTGCATGGAGAGCTCCTGGACACAGGGATGTAGACTCAGGTCTGTGACCTCCCTGACTGAGTCTATTCATTTAGCGTGCAGTCTTCCTCTCTTTCTACTGCCCTCTACCTTCACCAGTATCACTGTCTTTTCTAATGTGTCTTACCTTCTCTTAATGTGGCCAAAGTATGATGGCCTTTTATGCTATTTAAAACAGGAACTGGGCTCCTAAAAGTTTCCACAAGGTGATTCCCCTCCCCCTTTTTGGTATGGTAGAAATTTTTAAAAAAATAACATTTCAGTGACTATGCAGGGTTCAAAGGATGCCTTTGTGGGTCACACCGAGGCTCAGAGGAAGACTTCTCTCAATCTTAGTTTTGAAGGTTCCATATCATAGAATTAGTGACATCATTTATGGAAAATAAGGAACTGCATAGCATTCACAAGGGAATTGCATATCATATATAATGATCAGTTATTTAACAGACACATTACTCTCTGTTTACTCCCCTCACCTGCTCTTCCACCATAAATGCTTTGTTTAAAAAAAACTATTTAGTGCTTTTAAACCACTGACAGAGCACATTTGAATCTTTCTGTAAATCTTGGCTCAGCTACAGTATATGCCCCCACACCTGCCAAAATACAAAATGACAGATCTACTTTTTTCCTTTTTTCTTTTTAAAGATGGTTGGAACCATTCCATTACATACTAAAAATATATGGTCTTGACATCCAGCCAAACCTCAGTCAGAAATATGTATTTTGGCCCTGTTGAAATTTCGATTATGATGGCTATTTTACTTTCACAGGCTTTAAATAACCAAAAGACAGCCAATTTAAACACTTTCTATTATTTCTCAGGATCAAATGAAACAATTTACACCTTACACAGCCTTGTGGGTCTTCTATCTTCCTTGCCCAAGGCAATGGGAATAAAATCAAATGAAAAGCTGCCTCTGTATGTAGGAAGTGTGATTCAGAATTAACAGTGTTACAAAACTGAAGCAACTGTAGCAGAAAAAATCAATATGAAAAACATGTGGAATGACATAATCATGATTGGTTGTGAATTGTTTATTATTTAGATCATCTACTGTTTTATCTTTTTTGCTTTAGTATCTGATATCTTAACTGACATTAGCATTAATAACTGGGGTATGCAAATTTAGGAATTACAAAGATCCCATTTTTACAAAACTGTTTACTAGAATAATCACAAGCTAATGGAATTCCAGTACTGAAAATTTGAACCTATGCTTATAAATGTTGCCACATTTTATGATTTTGCAATGAGATTTAGGAGAATACTGCACTGCATTCTCAGAACGTTCTGAGAACCCGATGAGAACGGAACACATTTAAGAATACCTCACGTATGTGTTCCAATCGGGTTCTCAGAACGTTCTAAATGTGTTCTACATGTGTTCCAGGAGGGGACGGATTAAATGTGTTCCCAGCGAACTGTAACGTGATGAGAACGTTCCAACAGAGGTCTGTGCAGTATTCTTATCTGTTCTCAAATCCGTTCTCTCATTCCTCCATCTCCTGATTGGCTGAAAGAATGACAGGCAGGGAGGCAGGGAGGCAGGCAGGCGAGGGACTGCAGTGAGGAAAGGTGTGTGTGTGTGTGTGTGTGTGAGGGGGGAAAGAAGGAGGGAGGGAAGGGAGGAAAGTTGGGACAAGGGAGAGAAGAGGAAAGGAGGGAAAGAGAGAGAAAGAGAGAGGGAAAGAGGGGAGCAGGGCAGAGAGCAAGAGGGAGAGAGTTTGGCTGCTTCTGCGGGGGGCCTCTGGTGTCATGTCCAGCGGGGCTCCTGTGCTGGCAGCCTGCAGGAGGCAGGGATGCCAGGGATGCCCAGGACCTTCTCCTCCTTCCCTCCAGGAAGGAACCCACAAAAGCTCCTCTGTTTGGAGCACCACACAAAAGCAAGCAAACAACTCCCAGGATTCCATAGCAAAGAGCCAGACAAGAATTAAAGCAGGGAGGGAAGCTCACAACCTGAAGGCACACATTACATGCACACACACACAGGAGGCAACAGGGTGACAAGTTGCCAAAAAGGGGAATTGGGATGACAGCAGAGGACTCTTCTAACTGGTTTAAAGAGCTGCTATGGCTGCCGGGGCTCTGCCCATGGCCCAGTCCCCTCCCTGGCAACTTGCTTTCCTTCAGCTTGAAGGGACCTCCATGGAGCTCCTCCTTCCCTCAAGGAAGAGGGGACCAGGGCAGAGAGCAAGAGGGAGAGGGTCTGGCTGCTTCTGCGGGGGGCCTCTGGTGTCATGGCCAGCGGGGCTCCTGTGCTTGCAGCCTGCAGGAGGTAGGGATGGCAGGGATGCCTAGGACCTTCTCCTCCTTCCCTCAAAGAGGGAACCCACAAAAGCTCCTCTGTTTGGAGCACCACACAAAAGCAAGCAAACTCCCAGAATTCCATAGCAAAGAGCCTCTCCCTCTTGCTCTCTGCCCTGGTGCCCTCTTTCCCTCTCTCTTTCTCTCTCTTTCCCTCCTTTCCTCTTCTCTCCCTTGTCCCAACTTCCCTCCCTTCCCTCCCTCCTTCTTTCCCCCCTCACACACTCACACACACACACACATCTTCCTTCACTGCAGTCGCTCACCTGCCTGCCTCCCTGCCTATCATTCTTTCAGCCAATCAGGAGACGGAGGAATGAGAGAATGGATTTCTCTCAGCTTGAATGGACCTCAGTGGAAAATGTTCTGGGAACGGTTTCAAGAAAAAGGAAGCGCTGTGTGGTAAAATGCGTTCCAATCACATTCTGATCACGTTCCAGTTTACTAAATGCGGTAATATCCGTTCCAGGAACGTTCTCATCACGTTACGATGCAGAATGTTCTGAGAACGATATGCGATAATCTCCATAGTTTCCTAGAAGTTCATCTAAAAAGAATAGATTCTGAAACATGGTCAACAAGTGGGAATAGCAGATCTGAATCATATCATTCTGTAGGGCTGGGACTAATGGCAGAGGGATATTTACCATCCCCCCTCAGTTTTTGGTAGATCCATCATTCCCCGCCCCCCCCCCCCCCCACCCTCCCCCGCCTTTGTGCTTATGATGTGACATATGGGTGCATTATTATTTTTTTTTAAAAAAAATTAATAGAACATTTGTTTCATTTATTTTACAACTACTTGCAATCAGTGAGACAAGTAGTTGTAAAAGCAATAAAACAAATCTTTGATCAATTTTTTTAAAATAAAAACAATAGAAGATGTGATTTATTGGTTTTGCAGCTGTGAGGCAAGTAATTTCAAAACTATTGGATTGAATTTTCTATCAAATAAAAATAAAAGTTCTCAAGTTGGGCTGACCAGCCTGCCACTTTCATCACTGATGACACATAGATGATTGACATGTTTTTGAAGTGGCACAAACTAGTGGGGACAACAATTGTACCAAAAAAGAAGCAATTAGAAAGGGATAATGAAAAGATCTGCTTTCATAGTGGGAACGACGGACCTTTTGGAATCAATTTACCAACAAAGAGCGAAGACGAATCAGAAACCAGTTTAAATGTAAGTGGGAATGAGCCCCTTATGTACTTATGAGTAATTTAGAAACAAAGAAAGGTAAGGCTTATATCAGCAGATTCTTTATCTTTGCTGTTTCATCTAATAGAGATGAGCAGAAAGAGATGAAGAAGAAATCTTTCTTCTTATTATCCTTGAAAAACACTAAAGTACAGTTGTAAAATTACCAGAATTCAGCAGAAAGGCACATGAACACACAGGTGCTGCATACCTATTTGAGGTCTGAAATCAAAGTCCTACCCAGATGGAAAGAAATCAGATTTTCTTGGACACTATGAGGGAAGAGAAATGGCTGAATCCAAACTACTCTTCCCACTAGACAGATAATAGATTTTATTGTAGTGATGTACAAAATCCATAAGAACATTTCCTATCTGGAAGAATAGAAGGTAGCTCTTACTGCCTTGGAAGGTGGTGGACTCTTCTTCATTGGAAAGTTTTAAACATAGGTTAGATTACCTAATAATAATAATAATAATAATAATAATAATAATAATAATAATTTTTATTTCTATCTTCCTGCCACTCCCAATGGATCGAAGCGGGATCACAGCAGAGTTAAAATTACACTTACAATATTGCAGCATTAGTTACTGCACAATTAAAACCACAGCTAAAAATATAAAAACATAAGAACATAAAAGCACAGAAACATAAAAACATAAAACATCAATCAATCACGGGGTCAGCTGTTCTCATTCCATACTAGTGGTCTTCATAGGAGGTCAGGAAAGAATGCGTGGCCAAAGAGCTCTGTCTTTACCACCTTCTTGAAAGTTTCCAAGGATGTGACAAGATGGGTCTCCTCTGGGAGTCCATTCCATAGTCTAGGGGCAGCTATACTGAATGCCTTTTGGGAAGTAGAAACATGTTTGGATGCTGGTATCTCCAACAGGTTCTTCCCACTTGTTCTAAGAGTGCGGGGCGGATTGTATGGGGAGATGCGTTCCCATAAGTAACCCGGAACCAAGCCATGTTAGGGCTTTAAAGGTAATAACCAACACCTTGTACTGTGCCCAGAAGCTAATTGGGAGATGCTTCAGCCATGCATTTTCTAGATTGGCTCGAGGCTGGATTACATGATCCTTGGGAGTAGATTCAATACTACAATTCTATGGTTGTATGCTTCTGTAATATTATATGCTTCTGGATATTGTATTGTATGCTTCTGGAAAAACCAGTTTTTTGCTTTTGCCTCTCTTTATCGCAACAGAAATCAATCAAAGTACAACTGGAACCATTTTCAAATGGAAATGATGGTCATATAAACCGATCAGCAATTCACTTTAAATCACTTTAAATCAGAGTTATAACTCCTGTATTGAAACAGCTTCACTGGCTACCGGTTCATTTCTGAGCACAATTCAAAGTGCTGGTCATGACCTATAAAGCTCTACACGGCTTAGGTCCAGACTATTTGAGAGACTGTGGCCCCGTACAGACTACCAAAATAAAGCTTCTTCGGGTCACTTTGGAGATATGCCGTTTAAATGATGCATATGTCCTAAGAGTCCAGCAGCTGCACCAAAGCTGAGCTCCAGTCCTTAGGACTGGATCGTGGCTTTGGTGAGGCTTGTGGACTCTTAGGACGCATGCATCATTTAAACAGCATACTTCCAAAGTGACCCGAAGCAGCTTTATTTTGACCTGTCTGTATGAGGCCTGTATCTCCCCATATAAGCCACCTAGAGCCCTAAGATCCCCAGGAGAAGGCTTTCTCTTGATCCTAGCACCATCCCAGGCTTGCCTGGTGAGGACACAAGAGAGAGCCTTCTCAGTGGCTGCTCCCACCCTGTGGAACTCCCTTCCACGGGAGGCTAGGCTAACCCCCTCACTGTTGGCCTTTTGCAGGCAGGCAAAAACATTTTAGTTTAAACAGGCCTTTTGAGATCTGGCAGGCTTGATTTTATTGGGGGATGAGAGGGTTGGTCTTGGATTGTTAATTTTAACTTTGTATGTTTTAAATTTTATATTTGAAATTTTTATATTTTTCAATTTTAATTGTACAATTTTAACTGTTGTGTTTTATGTATGTTAGCTGCATTGGGTCCCACTTTGCTGCCCCTTACTCCTGGAACCTTTTTCCACCAAGTGCACACCTCATCACTTCTCTACCCAGTATTAAAACTGAGTTAAAGACTATATTGTTTAGCAAAGCATTCCCAGGGGTGAGCCCCTCTCTGCCCCAGGATGCCTCATTTTAACTATCCATTAAGAAGCCAAGCCCTCCCTCCAGTCCATCTCCCTTGGTCCAGGCCACAGAGGTAGAGAAGAACTGCTGGACCTGATTCCCTTCCCCACCACCACTCCCTTCTCCTTTTGTGTCGTGTCTTTTTAGATTGCAAGCCTGAGGGCAGGGAACTGTCTAATTAAAAAGAGTGTTTGTACAGCGCTTTGTAAATGTACAGTGCTTTATAAATAAAGGTTATAAATAAATAAATAAATAAATGGAACAAGACCAAGAGTATGTTCTCCTGTATCAGATCTAAAATTAATCTATCTAGTCCTACATTCTCTTTGCCACAGTAGACAATCAAATGGTTTATGAGAAGTCAAAATATAAGACATGACCACAATAGTAATATGTTGCTCGTGCACTCCCTGCAGCGTGTACTAAGATGCATACTGCTTGTAACGCTGGTGGAAAGATGGAACCATCTTTATCCTCTTTTGCCTATCACACTATCATGGGGTGGCAAATTCTACAAGTCTCTGTGTTGTATATGACTCCATCTTGCATTGTTTATATACCTCTAACAGAATTTTCCTTTACTTGACCATCTGTTACAGAGGTGCAAGATGTTTCATTTATATTTACTTCAGCATTCTACCCTTGTCTGCACAGGCCAAAAGGTCCACCACCACCACCAATGTTCTGGCATTTTCCTATTTAGATGACACATGTCCCAAACCCTGGTTCCGGTGCAAGCCGTCCAGATAATGTCTGGTACATCCCCCCACCCGCCCCCAGAACTGAAATAAAATGGCCTTAAAATGGTTTTTAAAAATATACCTGTTGCTCCAGATCTTCTGAGAAGATCCAGAGACTTCCGTTTCTGCACCATGATGGCTGTTTGCATAGGCATCCTACTGACAGCACACCCACTGTCACAGTGGGTCATTCATTCTCAGGTCACAGCAAGCTGTCCAGCCTTGTTCTTGTTTCTGGGTGCAACAGCAAGCAACCTGTCATGATGACAGATGCACAGGGTGTCCCAGTGGGATGCCCAAGCAGACAGCCATTGTTCCATAGGAACAGAGGGCCCAGGTAACAAGGGCAGATGTGAGGTTAGGATATTCTTGGCTGCCCCCTGAGTATCCTGGCCCATGCAGACAATTCTTCAGTATGTTAAATAATTTTATTTCATATATATGCTTAGCAACCTCTCTTACTTACCTTCAATATGTTAACAAAGGTGTACAATGCACTCTTGAAATCAAAAGGAACTTAACAAGCCAACACATATGTACATTCTGTTAATTCAATGTGTCTACTCTAATTTGGACTAAAATGGATTTAAGCCATTATTGATTTGAATATAGTATCTGATATATGTCAGTGCTCCACATTCTCAAGTAAGAAAAATATAGTTAACACCTATTTGCTTTTTCAACACTGTTCACTACAACTTTGCTATAATAAAAGTAAATAATTATATCAGTTTGATTGAGCTTCTGGAACCCAGAATGAGTCACAGGCTGTGTATGCATGCATACATGCATTTTCCGTGCATGTGTTTGATATTTTTTTGTTGATTTGTTTGTTTGTTTTATAGCAAAGTTGCTATTTACCATTCATTTTGCATTGAGACAGTTGCTGTATCCTCTGTCATTTAACTACTTTAGAATAATGTATTTTCATCTCTGTTGCATTAAACTATTTCTACCAAGGCTAATGATTTCCTGATTTCCACATGCCAGTGAGCTGGCAATAACAAATGATGCTTCTCTCTTTTGCATGTTGCAAGTAGTTTAAATTATATTTTACATACCCATTTAAAGGATCATTAGTTAAGTTAATATCCTTGCTATTCAGAAACATCAAGCATGTTGGTAAAGGATCGGCTCACTCATTCTATATTTTCTAGTAACTTTTGCAATCCATGAAAGGCTTCCTCGGTGCTAGGATGCATGTTATGTTCCAAATTTGCATCTGTCACCATTACCAATAGACACCCTTGCTCTACTGATTATGGTTAAGTATGACAATCTTTGTTGGCATCATCACTCAAAGGTTGTACCATCTCTCACTGGTTTATAGCCAAATCTTTCACTAAAGGGCCCAATACTATTTCCTTCTGTACTCTTTCCCTCCTTTCCATTGCCTTTTTACTACAAGTTTCCAGAGCACTCTACCAGTTTTTGATCAAGGAGTGGTTGACCAGCTTGTTTAGCACTCCTGAGTCTAGCCACTGAAGATCTGACTGGTTCAAGGATACAACTATTGGCTTTTAGCTTGACCAAACACTATAACTACTGGCAAATCTCAGTATTTCTTAGAATGAAACCATGGCAGTTAAAGTGGGCGATTTCAACATCTCCCTCACGGCCAGCTACATTCCATCCGGTGCGGCTCGGGAATTCATGGAGACCATGGCGGCCATGGGCCTGTCCCAGCTGATACAGGGTCCCACGCATTGCGCGGGTAATACGCTCGATTTGGTCTTCTGTTCGGAGGCGGAAAATCCGTGGGTGGAAATTGCTAATATTTCCCCCTTGTCATGGACGGATCACTTTCTGGTAGAGGTGAAAATCAAGGCTTCTACCCAGATCCCCCCCGGGGGTGGTGGACCAGTTAGGATGGTCCACCCTCGAAGGCTGATGGAACCTGAGAGGTTCCAGGAAGCCTTAGAGGGGCTCACAGTTGGAGCTGACGGCGACTCTGTTGACGCCCTTACCGGTATTTGGAATACCGGTCTTTCTGGGGCTATACACAGAATCGCTCCCAAGCGTCCTCTCAGGCCCGCTTCCAACCGTAAGCCCTGGTATACGGAAGATCTCCGGGCGAGGAAGCGGGCTCTGCGACGGCTAGAGTACCGTTGGTGGAAACACCTTTGCTTAGACGACAAGACTCTCCTAGACCGACTGTTAAAGGACTATGGAGAGGCAATACGAGCAACAAAGAATTCGTTCTATGGTGCTCGTATTGTGTCCGCAGAGTCGCGTCCGGCAGAGTTGTTCAGGGTGGTCAGGGAGCTAACTCAGCTCCCTCCTGCCCTGAACCAGATCCTTGAACCTTCTAAGGCCTGCTGTGACTTGTTTAATGACTTTTTCGTGGATAAAACTTCTCGTATAAGCGAAGGTCTGAACGCCGACATTATGGCAGAACCTAGGGTAGAAGTGTCCAGAGCCTCCGCGGACTATGTTATACTGGATCAGTTTGAGTTGGTGAGTACCGAGGATGTGGACAAGATCCTCGGAAGTGTTCGGAAAACAACCTGCTCTCTTGATCCCTGCCCCTCGTGGTTAGCGGCCCAGGGGGGACCGGTAGTAACGTCCCTGTTACACCGGATAATTAACACCTCCTTGAGGGATGGGCGATTTCCATCGGATCTAAAATTGGCCATTGTAAAACCGATCCTAAAGAAGCCCTCCCTCGACCCCCTGGTACATAATAATTATCGGCCTGTTTCGCTGCTTCCATTCTTGGGGAAGGTGATCGAGAGGGCGGTTGCGATCCAGCTTCAGACGGTCTTGGATGAAACTGATTATCTGGACCCATTTCAAACTGGCTTCCGGGCGGGTCACGGGGTTGAGACGGCCATGGTCGCCTTGGTCGATGATCTCCATCTGAGCGTCGACAGGGGAAGCGTGTCCCTGTTGGTGCTCTTGGACATCTCAGCGACTTTCGATACCATAGACCATGGTATCCTTCTGGGGCGCCTGGCTGAGGTGGGAATTGGGGGCACTGCGCTCCAGTGGTTCCGTTCCTACCTCTCTGGGAGGTCCCAGATGGTGCAGCTGGGAGACGTGTGCTCCAGCGAGCGGGCCCTTAAAACTGGGGTCCCTCAAGGAGCCATTCTGTCTCCCATGCTATTTAACATTTACATGAAACCGTTGGGAGAGATCATCCGGAGACATGGGGCGCGGGGTTATCAGTACGCTGATGACACCCAAATCATTTTCTCTATGTCTCCGACTGATGCAGTGACTGGGGATGGCGTCTCTCCTCTCGTGGCCTGTCTGGAGTCAGTAATGGGCTGGATGAGGAAAAACCGACTCAAGCTAAATCCAGAGAAAACGGAGGTACTAGTGATAGGTTCCCCCGGTCCAGGAATGGCGGTGGTTCCACCTGTCCTGAACGGGGTCACGCTCCCTGTGAAGGACTCCGTGCGCAGTCTGGGGGTGCTTCTTGACTCGTCGCTCCACCTGACTGCTCAGGTGAATGCGACGGTCAAGAGCACTTGTTACCAGCTTCGGCTGATTCGCCAGCTGCGCCCATACCTGGAGCGGAGGGACCTAGAAACTGTTGTACATGCTCTGGTAACTTCGAGATTGGACTTCTGCAATGTACTCTACATGGGGCAACCCTTATACCAAACTCGGAAGCTCCAAATGGTACAGAATATGGCAGCCCGGCTGGTCACTGGCGTATCCAGGACCAGCCACATAACTGTGCTTAAAGACCTCCACTGGCTGCCCATTCGCTTCCGAGCTCAATATAAGGCGTTGGTTATTACCTATAAAGCCCTAAATGGCTTGGGTCCAGGATTCCTAAAGGACCGCCTCTCCCCGTACAATCCGCCTCGCACCCTCAGAACATCTGGGCAGCAACTGCTGAAGGTGCCTGGGGCTAGGTTAGCTTCTACTTCTAGAAGAGCCTTTTCCACAGCTGCCCCAGCCCTTTGGAACACGCTGCCCACAGAGCTCCGCTCTTCCACCACCCTGGCCCAATTTAGGAAGGAACTCAAAACCTTCCTATTCAAGCAGGCATTCCCCGATTAAATATCCTGTGGGCCTCCCTCCTCTTCCGTGGCCATGAGGATGGGCTAACGGGGCCTTTGTTATTGTTTTTAGACTGTGTTTTATTGTTGTTTTATGCTTTTAACTTGTATCTGTTGCACTTGTTGCATGTTGTAAGCCGCCCTGATCTTTTTGGAAGGGCGGGATATAAATAAAGATTTTATTTATTATTTATTTATTAAAATGCCACAGTTGTATAGTATGAAATGGCCCCCAATTGAATTATCTTGGCTTTTATCAGTCTTTCTAGAGCTGCAAAATGTGTATACAACTACAGTTTGAATCCATATTTCCCCTTCTTGAATCAAGTCCAATGTGGGTTTCATTATAGCCAAAGAAAAATTTAAAATGCATTATATGAAAGATGTAACATTTAAAAAGAATCTCCACTTTCATCCAACTAACTATGGTCCTGTATAGATGGGCCCTTTGCAGCATATCCATGATGTGCTAGGGTTGTCTTGGGGCGGTGCGTACACATGCCCCACAACCCTAGCATGTTGTCAGCGTGCCGCAGTTGCGCAGTGCCATACAAAAGGTGCACACAATGATTACATCACAGCTACACCACCTACAAACGGTGCTTTGCAGCTGCAATGTAAGAGAGCTGTCTGGTGCTTTGTGGCACCACAAAAGGAGCTGCTTTTTGCAGCTCCTTCTTTGCTACGTAGCTGTGCAGCGCCATTTGTAGGCAGTGGCACTCCTGTGCAGCAAAGAGAGGCACCGAGGAGGCGTCTCTTTCTGGTGGTCTGCACCCCGCCTATATTTGGGTAAAGCTATATTTGGTATTTCTTTGGCCTATATTTCTAATTCCAATCATGTGGCAGCTTTGGGATAGGGACAGATGATACTGGGATGTGTCTAAATCTGGATTCAACCTAGATCAGTACTACTCAAAGAGGTCATTCATGGATCTATGCCTACCCATGAAACTGCCAGTCCCTGAAGGATTTTTGGAAAGAAATAACTGTAGCAAATAGGCACAAATATAGTATTAATCCATGACACAATGGACTCCCCAGACATCAGATAGCTTAGTAAGCAATGGCCTGGAGGGCCAAACTATCTTTAATGTCATTAACACAATTTGAAATTACATTTAAAAAAAATGTATATGTGGTTAAGACTGGAGAGTTTATCACACGAACCCTGGGGAATGGAAATGGTGCAGAACTGAAGGGAGCAGGAAGGGAACAGAACAGAGAAATCATGCATATTAGCACATGGGAGAATGCCACCGATGCCTCAGGACATCCCCAATCCATTCCCCATGCATCCCACAGAGGCTGATTTTCAAGAACGATTCTGAACAGTTCTTGAAAATCAGTCTCTGCAGGATGGATGGGGAATGGAATGGTGACTTCCAGTGGCATCGGTGGCATTCTCCCATGTGGTAATATGTGTGATTTCACTGTTCCGTTCCCTTCCATTCCACACCATTTCTGTTCCTCAGGGCCTGTGCGATAAACTCCTGGGTTTTTGGAATGTATGTGTGTATAAGATCTTTAACTCTTTAGCCCACCATCCCACTCCATCAACCCATCCAGCAATGGCACCATGAGGGCTTCTTTCCTGATGGTAATTGTGGCCACCAATACAGTAATCAGGCCAGGGAGATTATCATTCGTAGCCCTTATTAATTTTGTTTAAATGTCCCACAATTATTAATTCCATGAATAATGTATCATCATCATCACCTTTATATCCCTCCTTCCCCCCAAAATTGGGACTCAAAGCAATTTACAATAACAAGCACAATTTAGCTAAAAACATACAAAGAATGAACTTTAGATAGAATTCAACTAGTCACAATATTAAAACAAATAAAAACAAACACAATTTTTAAAAAAGTTCAGATTTAAACAATATTGTACCCTTTCAAGACCATTCTTTAAAACCTTTCTGTTCTAAAATGTCTGTTGGAATAAAAAGGTTTTCACCTGCTGATAAAAGGGCACCCAGAAGGAGAACATTCTAGCCTTCTTGGGAAAGGAGTTCAAAAAGATAATGGGAGCCACCATGAAGGCCCTGTCCCATGTGCCCCTCCCCAACTGTACTTTGTAGAGGGTGGGACTGAGAGAAAAGCCTCTCCTAAGGATTTCAGGACCTAGACAGTATCGTATGGGGAGATGCAGATGGAGATGTCAGATAGGCTGGACATAAGCTATATAGGGCTTTAAAATGCTCTATAGATCATAACCTATGAATTATGCCTGGAAACAGCCAGTGGATTGTTGTTATTGCAAAGGTGTTGTATGCATTCTGGGAATTGTTAACACTCTGTTTGCATCATTACACCAGTTGAAGTTTCTGAACACATTTCAAGGGCATGTACAGTGTGTTAGAATAATCCAAACTAAGGCCTATATCACTGTGACCAGATTAGGCATCTCAAGGTATGAGCACAATTGGTGTAGGATGTGGGCAAAAGCATTCCTGGTCACTGCAGAGACTTGGGCTCCCAGGCACAAGGCTGAGTTCAAGAGTATACCTAAACTGTGACCTTACACTAGTTTCAGGGGAAATGAAAACCCATGCAACATAGCCTGAATCCCTATCCCCTGCTCTGCCTTTCCACTGAGCATGATCACCTCTTTTTTATAAAGTTTAACCCTCAGAGTCCAATAGCTTTATTGTGTCATTATATTGTAATGCTTTATTGTATTGCTTCACTTGCTGTATTTCTTGTTTTGTGTCATCAGTGCAGCTTCTAATGAATGTTTGCAAATTCCAGAAGCCAATAATTTGAGGAGATATATTATTTTCCCACTATCTTTAAAAATGTGCATTGGGATGGGTCTTACAAGAATGATAGTGTGTCTTATATACAACCTTCTTAGTGCATGCAGCCAAGTGGAGTGAACATTTTCTGGTTAAGAAGGCACACTTCTCACATTGATTAGTTGGTACAAAACAAACAAAGTTTAAGTTATAAATAACCTTGCAGCTGCTTGGTTCTGCCTGCAGCTTACCTCATCTCTTTTGAGATAGCCTCTGGCCATCCCATGGAAGACTGTTACTTCCTACTCCCTTGATAGCCAGGCTGAAGTCTCTTTTCACAAGGAAGGTAATTTGTTTTACACCTTGTGTCTTTCATGACAGCTTTGAGGATTAGGGAGAGCCCTGTATTAGCAGGAGTGAACAGCTTTGGTCTTGCTCAGGGAGAAAGAAACACACTTTTTGCTCAGAAAACTGCTAGCTCATGGGAATCAGTGCAAACACAGATACAAAATTTTCAGCACCCATCTCTCTCTGTGTGTGTGTGTGTGTGTGTGTGTGTGTGTGTAAACTTTCTTTATATTTGCCATTGGTATTCTCCTCCTATGTGCCAGTCTTGTATAATAAATCAACTATAAATTATCTTGTTACATACATAGTTTTGTTTCATACTGGTATCCAAGTACCTTATTTAACTGGAACCTGAATAGATCATGCCCCCAAGACTTCCACAAAGCAAGGTCAAGAAGAACATCTCAGAATGCACCAACCATTTCTCATTAGATTACGGTTGTTTGCTGTTCTCTTGAGCTTTTCGGTAGTTCTCTCCAGAACTAGAAATAGCAGATTAACTAAATAGATGTGTGCCACTAAAGGGCTCTCAGAGCATCTCAAACCACAAAATGCTTATAAAGAACATTTGAATCACTATAACAATATCAATATATTATCAAAACCACAACAATGTTGATAATACAAAAACAATAGATCAGTCAAACAGTGTAGGCACAGCAGAGCACAAACGATGTCCAAAGTCCAGAACACAAAAGCTATGGTAATTTAGGGGCAGTGGATTCTTAATTTTATTTATTAGGCCTGATCACATATGTGAAGAAATAGTCTGTTTCTTCACAACCCCTGAGAAATTTCTTGCCTCCACCATGAGAACAAATACAGGTGGTTTTTTTATTGTTTTGTTTTGTGCTTTGCACACTTTGTGCAAAACTATCTTTGGCGAGGTATAGACCACCAGAAAGAGGCACGTCCCTGGAGCCTCTCTGCTCTGCAGGAGCACTGCAGCAACCAAATTGTGCAGTGCTCCTGCGCAGCAAAAAAAGGAGCACTGGGAAGTGGCTCCTTTTTGCGGCGTACTTCCACTGCCCCAAAGCACCCACGATGGCGCAGTGATGTCACAGCTGCACCGCCCTGTTTGGAGGCGTTGCAGCTGCAACGTCACCAGTACGCGCCACGTCTGGTGGGCTCACTGCAGCTGAGGTGCCCTCGTCAAATGTGAGGGCTGCCAGGCGTGTGGGAGCTCCACCTACCAGGCAGCCCTTGCATGTGCCAAGGGCACCTCAAAGGTCCGTCTGGATTGGGCCTTTGGCATCCTTTCTCTTTGAGAGGCTAAGCAGGCATGTTTGGCAAGCAAAAGGATAAAGTCTGATCTCTCAAGGGTTGTCTACACAAGGGGGAAATACTGAATTCCCCCTGAATCTGGGCTGATTAAGAGGTTGTTCTCATTGGCTGATATGCCGGTTCCCAAATCGAATCCAAGGTGAGGCGTTCCTATTAGAAACCGGATTAACTCTAGAACAGTTCTAGAACAACCCGCAATCATCCCCACTAAAAATCGAATCGTAAAGCGGTTTATAAATTTGATTCGTGTTATCGTCATTTAACGCGGGTTAAAAAAATAGAAGGGTCGAACCTACATTTTTTCCTTGAATTGGGATAGGAATCGGAGCATTGAAATAGGAACGACAGCCTTTGAAATTGGGTTAGCTGGATGGGAGGAGCGGAGCGGGATGGGCTGGCTTGGGGGGGAGTCGCCCTTTCTGTCCCCATCCGTCGTGGCTGTCGCCATTTTTGCTTCCCTCACCCCTTTTTCCGCTGTGGTCTTTGAGATAAGGTTTTTTTATTTTTTATTTTAATGGTTTACAGGCGCTTAATCTCTTCAGCGCTTTAAGCGCCTGAAGTCCTGGCTGCTCAAGCGCCTGCATCTGCCAAAGGACTACAAGGCTTCCCCCGGTGGATTGCATCCTCCCCTCTGTTTGGGGAGAGCCCATTTCTAACGGAGGAGATGCAGGAAGGGAAGCCTCCTCTCGAAGAGGCATTCCCTGCCCGCTTGGGCTCTGATCTCGCCCAGTCAGGGAAGGGAAGCCTCCTCGCGAGGAGGCATCTGATCTCGCCCAGGCAGGGAAGGGCTCTGATCAAATGGGGGGGGGGATAGTGCCTTTCCATCTCTCTTTCTCAAACGGAATCTGCCTTCTCCTCCAACCCTGGAATGAGAATCTTTGGGAAGAGTGCTCCCTCCCTGCTTTTCCAGCAGCCTCCTTCATTGATCTCTGGGTTGACGGGATTCTCCTGGCTGTTTGGGAGACATCAAGAGGGATGCTGTCCTGCAAAACCCATCCCCATAGTTTCTCTGGAAACAGCTGGGCTCCCCAAATTCGCTTTGCCAGAAGCCTCCCATTGATCTCTGGGCTCTCTGAAGGGATTCTCCCTGGCTGTCTTGAGAGACATCAAGAGAGGTGCTGTCCTGCAAAACCCATCCCCATAGTTTCTCTGGAAACAGGTTGGGCTACCCAAATTCGCTTTGCCAGAAGCCTCTCCCATTGATTTCTGGGCTCTCTGAAGGGATTCTCCCTGGCTGTCTTGAGAGACATCAAGAGAGGTGCTGTCCTGCAAAACCCATCCCCATAGTTTCTCTGGAAAAAGCTTGGGCTCCCCAAATTTGCTTTGCCAGAAGCCTCCCCCAGCCTGGGGTCTTTCTTCCAAGGCAGCAAAAGTGCTTTGGGCAGTTTTCTCTCCCTCAACCATCCTTCCCCATGAATAATTGCAGGACTCATAGGCACTTTAAGCGCCTCCTCATTGGCTCTTTTATAACAAACCGCGAAATTTAAAAGTGACGTTATGATGACGTTGCTTTGATTAACAGCCCCAAAATGGTGAGTGGGAACGAAATAAGGCTAAAACCGATTTTTATATACACCATTTTATTTGAATAGGAACGAAAGCGGATCACTTAAAGCGAATCGATTGGTAAATGAGAATGAAGAAAAAAAAAGCGATTCGGAATGCGGGATAAGACCAGGGTTATTTTGAATCGATTTAACTGATACCGGTGTATTTTAAAGTGTTGTAAATCGCAAGTGGGAACCACCCCTTAGACACACAGTGCATGGCTTTTCTCTTGAACTTGGCACAATCAGGACACATGATGCAGGGCCCAATTAGCAGTGAACTCAAGAGTAAAATCTTAATACAAAATTTAAAAACACACAATTTGCTATGGAGTTTCCTGGAAACCCCAGTGTTTTCTGTGTGTTTTCCATCAATTTGTGCTGGATTTTGGAGGAGGAGGTGGAAAGGGTGGCAGGACAGAACATGTAGCACCACTAGTTTCAGTCAGCTCCTGCCACCACTGTCAGCTACCAGAGCCAGGACAGACCACTGCCTGATAGGGACCTCTGTTTACCTTCCCTACCCAAAATAATGTTTAAATAAAGATTTTTCCTGCTTGTGAGATGCCTCATTTTGACTTCTAAGCAGACTACCAGGAGTAGTGTGAGGAGGGAAAACATTGTTCCAGGTGGGGAACTAGATTTTTTCCTCCTTGACACCACTGCTGGTAGCATGCCTTGAGATTACAACAAGACACCTGCTGGGTGCCTCACATGCAGGAAAAATCTTTTTTTACACACTGTTCCAGGTGGGGAAGGTAAATGATAGCTTCTATGAGGCAAGAATCTGTCTTGGCTTTGAGAGCTGAGGGAAAAGCAGAAGCTGATGGCGAACCAGAGAAACAGCAGTGTAGACAACTGCTTCAGATAAAACAGGTGCCAGGTGGCTCAGAGGTGGGAGCAGGGCAAAACAGATGGGGAGTCCATACAGACTTTTCCACCAAGTGTAGATGGGCCCTCAGAAAGATACAAATGACTTGTCCAATGGCTACTTTTTTAAAAATCCATGAAACAAGACAACCATTTAAATAATTTTAATTTTTGCACAATATACCACAATGGGTATAAAATATTCCTGACAATGTGCAAACTGCCTCAGAGGAAGACCTTATCCAAGGGTGTTGTCATCTCATGGCAATGAGATTGTGTATGCATGGGTGCATGCATTCTTGTGCACTGTCATTTAAAAAGGACCAGGTCCTAGGCTTGACCCACTTTTGCTGCCTGACGGGAAGCAGTCAGTGGTAGTTAACTCTTACCCCAGATCATGGTGGACAATCCTAGGACAATCAATTTACTTTAGTACTGTGGCAGAAAACAATTTGCTGCCCTTTAATAAAATCATGAACCTGCTGCCTGAAGCAGCCATCTCATGATTCCTAATGATCGGGCTGGCCCTGTCACCCACAAGGAGGAAAGTAGGCCTTATTCAGCCTTATACATATTTTTACAAACAACTCCACCATCTCAAGTAATATGTTCTTCTAAAGTATTGGTCTCATGCTCATCAGATGCTTTATTTATATGCCCACTAAATGCACTGGTCAGAGAGGGAAGAAGTGTTCTCTTGCTCCAGTGTTATGTCCCACCTATACCTTATTTCTGCAGTTTAGCTGCATAAGTGCTCCTTCACAGACTTTCCAGTTTATATATCAAGGTCCAAATGTCGGGACATCAGACACAATCTTACTCTCGCTTTTTGGTTTCATGGAAGTAGTGTTGGAAAATGGGTTAATTCTTTTTGTATCCTCTGATAGATTTGGATTATACATTGTATAGAAACAAAACAAAAAAGACAGATTTATCCCATTTACCCTCTCAACAGGAGGAAATGATTAAATTCACCACCACCCCTCACCCCATGTTTTAGAAGAGTTTAAGTGATAAATGGTATTTTAATCCAGGAGCTGTTGGAACATCATGCAATTTGCACTCCTACAGAAAATGTATCTGACTCAGCCAAGCAATAGAGATAACATTAATTCTCTTGATGCAGGAAACATTGAAATAAAGACAAGTGATATATGCATTTTCTTCTTTCTTCTCTTTTTTCGTTTCTTCTTTTGTTTTCTACATTGTTGCCACTTACAATGGGCTGCATATTCAATGAGCCCTTTCTAATTTTGTGCCTGGAGTATGGTGGGAGTAATTGAAGTGTAAACATAGAAATCTACCAGCTAAACTGCCAAAATGATTAAGAGATTAAAGTAGGAGTGCAAAAATTGAGTGATCAGATGTCTTAATCCTATTACTTGAATACATAATGGTGCTAAAACATTTGGTGTTTATCTTTACTTGATGCAAAGCACTGGCTGATTCCACATACTTCTCATATATACCTTTGAGCAAAAATATAATTGTGTAAAATAGAAGGGAAGGATAATATGCACAAACTTTTGGCAACTAATTTGGATTTGTAGAGAACAACTAATGTGGTGCCTTCCCTTTCTTGTTTTTATAAGAAATTTTTATCATTGTTTTGTATGTTGTACATTGATTGAGCAGGATTCAAATCCCTGTTTGGCCATAAAAACCCACTGGGTGACCTTGGGCAAGTCACACTCTCTCAGCCTCAGAGGATGGCAATGGCAAACCCCCACTGAGGAAACTTGCCAAGAAAACTCTGTGATAGCTTCACCTTAAGGTCACAATAAACTGAAAATGACTTGAAGGCATACAACACACACACACACACACACTTCCAAACCTGCTACCTGTCCTCTTGATCCTATTCCTACTCGTCTTCTAATCTCTATAGCTCCCTCCTTTCTGCCCTCGCTTCTCCATATCTTCAATCTCTCTCTCTCTACAGGCTCCTTCCCTTCGGACTTCAAACATGCTCTCATTTCCCCAATTCTGAAAAAACCTTCTCTTGACCCCTCCTCTCTGTCTAGCTATCGTCCGATTTCTCTTCTCCCCTTTCTTTCTAAGGTTTTGGAACAGGTTGTCTATTCGCGCTGTCTTGAGTTTCTTGAAGCCAACTCCATTCTCGATCCCTTTCAGTCTGGTTTCCGCCCAAGGCATTCTACAGAGACAGCTCTCACTAAGATCTCGAATGACCTTTTACAGGCCAAGGCTAATGGCCTTTACTCTGTTCTCATTCTTCTCGATTTGTCTGCAGCCTTTGACACTGTTGATCACTGTCTCCTAACTGACATACTCTCTGACCTTGGGTTCTCAGACTCTATTCTCGACTGGTTTAGATCTTACTTGTCTGGCAGATCTTTTGCAGTAGTTGCAGGGGGTCTGACTTCTTCTCCTGTTCCCTTATCTGTTGGAGTTCCCCAGGGCTCTGTTCTGGGTCCCCTTCTGTTTTCTCTCTACACACTGTCCTTAGGAAAACTCATCAGCTCTTTTGGTTTTTCCTACCATCTGTATGCCGATGACACCCAGCTGTATCTTTCTGCCCCTGACCTTTCTCCAAGGCTTGAACAGCAAGTCTCATCTTGCCTTACAGCTGTCTCACAGTGGATGCGCCATCGGCGTTTGAAGCTCAACATGTCCAAGACGGAGCTTCTTGTCTTTCCTCCTAAGCCCACCCTTCAACACTCCTTTTCTGTCTCTGTGGACAACATTTCCATTCAACCAGTCCAGCAAGCCCGCAGTCTTGGTTTTATCTTTGACTCTTCTCTGTCGTGTATCCCTCAGATCCAGACCACAGCCAAGGCTTGTAGATTCTTTTTGTACAATATTGCCAAAATCCGACCATATCTCTCCGCTTCTACTGCCAAGATCCTGGTCCATGCCCTAGTGGTCTCACGACTTGATTACTGTAATGTCCTCTTGGCTGGGCTCCCTTTTTCTCACCTCCGTCCTTTAATCTCTGTCCAGCATTCAGCTGCACGCATTATCACTTCCACCCACCGCTCTGACCACATCTCTCCTGTGTTGGCATCCCTTCACTGGCTCCCTCTCCCTTTCCGCATTGAGTATAAGCTCCTGCTGTCGACATTCAAAGCCCTCCATGGACTGGCCCCTCCTTACTTATCAGACCTTCTTTCTCCTCACCTTCCCACCAGGGCCCTCCGTTCTGGTAGTCAAGGGTTCCTGTCTCAGCCCAGGATTTCCTCTGCCCCATCCCGGATTCGCCCCTTTTCACTTGCTGCCCCTCACTCCTGGAACCTTCTTCCTCCACAAGCAAGAGCCATCACTTCATTAACCAGCTTCAAAACGGAGTTGAAAACCATCCTATTCAGAGAAGCCTTCCCAGGCATCGCATAATTGTCACTTACTATCTGATGTTCTGTTGTTGGCTGTTTATCGATCCATTTCCTGTATTGCTATGTACTGTATATGCATTATCCTACTTGTGAGTATTTATTTTCCCTGGATAATGATTAACCTTCCATTTTGAAGCCAAGCCCTCCCTTCAGTCCATCTGCCTTGGTCCAGGCCTCGGAGGTTGAGAGGAACTGCTGGACCTCTTACCCTTTCCCGTCACCACTCCCTTCTCCTTCTGTGTCATGTCTTTTTAGATTGTAAGCCTGAGGGCAGGGAACCGTCTAACTAAAAGGATTGCATGTACAGCGCTGTGTAAATTTACAGCGCTTCATAAATTAAGGTTAATAATAATAATAATAATAACAACAACAACACACATTGATGTATACATTTAATAAAATGAATGCATGGATGCCTAAGTAAATAAATAGTACAAAGCAGAAACATGAAAGCTTTGTTGAATTCTTAGTTCAATACCCTCACCAGAATGTATAGATCTAATAAACACTGGCTCATGCTATTTGAAGTGTTTTTCTGGGCCCCTATCTACTGGTATTTATTTAAAACCCAATTTAAAAAGAAACACATCAAGGACACACTATATACCAGTATTTTGGTTAGAGAAACCAACACTAAAGATAAGATGCAAAATTCACTTGTGTGTTTATGACACTCTGCTGTTACACAGCAACATTTTTTCCACAAGCAGTTTTCCAAAGCATATGTGTGTGTGGGGGGTGGGGAACAACCCTCAGCTGATGTGCATTATAAAGAGACAACGGGCAACTACAGTTTGAAATCATGCAGAAAGGTGAAAGATAGATGAGGAATTCCAAGGTTTCAGCCAGGAAGCATAGGGGATGTATGGGGTGAGGTGTGAATGTTTGTGTGTGTGAGGGGGGGGGGATAGTGGAAGTTATGAGTTATGAGTATATTTGTATATGTATGTGAGTGTGTATGAGAGAAACTGAATGACAGTTGGCAGACCAAACCACAAGGTTCTTATACCCTAAAGGCACAAGAACCTATATGATCTTGAAAGCTAAGTAGGATTAGCCCCAGTTAGTACTTGGATGGGAGACCACCAACAAATACAGGGCGCTATAGACTGAATTTCTGAGCAGGAACTGTCAAAACCACCTGTAAATACTGGACAGATCTGAGTATGTGCAGGAAACATTTCCTCCACAAACACAGAGAGACATCTGAGACCAACAACAACAACAACATTAGGGTGTTCATATCATCGTGCCAGCATTATCTTGAAATATGATATCTCATGAGTATCTCATTTACAGAAGTCCTTTAAAATAAAACACTCAGAAAATGGGTAAAACAGATGGCTAAAACTATTCACATTTGA